>NC_060143.1:231387333-231547333 GCF_021461385.2 Schistocerca piceifrons | reverse complement strand
CATACAAAATTTTCTGGTGGCACACTACTGTAGAATGCTTAGCTCTGTGTAAAGTGACTTGATATAAGACATTAGTCATCTCTCAAGCACTATGCTCTGGATGATAAAAGTTTTCCATATGCCAGAACAGAAGTAGGTAAAAGAAGGTGCCTTCGACACATTTTGCATTTAATATACCCAAAACATTAAAAACTAAGCAACAATAGGACAAGGTCTTGTCAATGAAAAAACTTAGAATGGGTGTCATCTGTGTGATTACAAAAATATTGTAACAGTAAGATGGATGACAAAAATGGTACGCTGAGGGGATAACAGACCTCATTTAAATACAGTTCCAGAAAACGAGCCTCAGAGCAAATGGTACGAGCCCTGTTGCAACTTTTTAAAAGTGTTATTTATTGTTGCATACCAACCAGCTAAAATTCAAGGAATTTATTACCTGGCAGTTTTTAAACCACATTTTTCTTAATTGTGATAAAACTAGAACTAATTATCAATTTGCAGCAGTTAGTTTCTTCAATATGGGAATGTATGCTGTGACAACACTCAGAATCCACTAGCCACTGTACACAGCACATCAGGGGGCTCTTTGCACCATTATTATGTTATTCCATTTTCATATGGATTAAGCAATAATATTTTCTACAGGGTTAGATATGTACAATGATGTCTCATTCAAAGCAATAATATTTTCTACAGGGTTAGATATGTACAATGATGTCTCATTCATTCACACAGCCCTACACATGATTTACTATATAGGCAGCAGAATTTTTACATCTTCCACAAATACCAGTTAACTAAATTTATTCAACATGGTAATCCCACCACCCCACAATATGCAAGAGTGGTACAGAACTGTTATGATCTTAACAGCTATTTCCACTGCTCTCATGCATACTTGATAAAGGCTCAAACTGTAAAGCAATAACATCTTGTCTCCTCCCAACAAGTTTAAGTCTTTTAACCATTATGACAGCTTATAACACACTACCACTTACTTAGTAATTAGATACTACTGGGTTCTCTATGTGTTAAGGGGATATCTTGCATTTACTGCAAGTAAGATGCACCATCACGAAGTATACAATGAGAGAATACTGTCAGTCTACTGTTCCTTATCAGCATGTGACAATTCCATTGTAACCCAAAGATACTAAATCACAGAAATTTGAAATAGCAATGAGAGGAGAAGCAGATATTTAATTTCACAGCAAAAGCAAAGGGGGACAGCACATGACAAAGCATAGGAGCAGTAACGAAGGACAGGAAGGCAACTGAGCTGAAAGGGAAAGGTTTAAATCAAACTACAGTTTAAAAACAGATTTGAAAAATGAAAGAAAAAGAAAAGAAATGAAAAAATGTAAATTCATGAAGCGAAAGATTACGTATCTAGATAGCATAGTAAAAAGTATCTGATACTGCACAAGTTGAGGCATTTACTGAATAACAACAAACACTAAATTCCATAATAACACAGGAAATTACATTCTTACAGCAGTTGTTCCCAACTCATGATATTTTTGCCTACAGCTGTTAAATGCAGCCTCTACAAAGTGACACTACTTCAGCAATGTTAGTAATGAATGAAAGAAAGAAAGAAAGAAAGAAAGAAAGAAAGAAAGAAAAAATAAAAGCGATGAAAATGTCATTAAGGGACGAAGCATAAGCACATTGGAAAATTATTGTCTTTCAAAAGAATGATTCAAGCAGTTGCTTTAACTTGTATACTGAAACCAAAGGGAACTTTTATGAAGATGAGCAGAAGATGATATGAAATCAATTCCTCCTTTCAGATGAGTGTATTAACCACTGCACCACCTTAGACAATACAGGTAATTAAGCTGATAGCTCACACTCACTCAATTAGGAGGCTGTGCTAACTCTGAGACTAACTTGGTATTACTGCGATTAATTTATTTGCATGAACTACTTGTGAGACAAACATTCTTTTGTTGTCAAGCTATTGAAACAGTTTCACAAGGTAAAACATATGAACATAAAGTGAGCAACATGCATCAGGCCATTGGTCTTTAGTGTTATCACTGCACTCTTACTTCTGTGCCATATATATGTCGAAATTCACCCTCGATAATACTAAACCGACATTTAATGCAGAAAAAGACATTACATAACTTGTCAACTGCTTTTTCATCTCCCTCATATTGCTACTAAAAACAGCCAACACATATGATGGTGAACAATCAATTAAACTATTGCTGACTGTTTACCAGTGGCTTGGGGTTGAAAGAGCCACTGTGCAGGATCCAATGCATAAGCTCGAATCACAGATGTCTAGGTGATGAGATTTACTGCTTGGCATAGAGTGCAGCATTCATTTCCTAGTATTCTCTGATTTAGTTTATGAGAACATTCACTTATGCGCCAATGCCTTTACATATTCAGAGAAAGACTAATCAAATATTTGTTCTGCTGATGGTGAAATCCATCAAGAAACACTAACAACTGTGAATTTCTGCTAGTCATTGATGGCTTAAATTACAATAACACAAGTGCAAATAAAGAAAATCAGCCAGCCATCAGACATTTTTATTGTGTAGTTCTTAAAGGCAATGCCAATTAGCCACTATTTCGATATGATGTCAAATGTTACAAGGAAGGAAGCAACGAAGATTACGGGGGGAGATCAGCCACATCCTTTTCAAAGGTGCCACCCCAGCATTTACGTCAAGTGTTTTAGAGAAATCACTGAAAAGCTAAATCTGTAAAGCCGAAGAGATAATTGAACTGTCATCTTACTGCTTAGAAGTCCAGTGTGCCACACTGATCAGTGTAAAATGAAGTGCATTCTCTTTTGGAATGTTTGTGATGTTTCCCTAGATTAATTATACGATGCTGACATGATGGCAGCTTTCCAGATGTATGCACTGGATAAGTACTGTGATCTGTGTATTGCATCTCTCATTGGATAATCTTGCTAAGGAAGTCTGGCTTCATTTAATAGTCTTCCAACAAAATTGTATCTAATTTTCACACTACTGTGGGTTGGGGACAATATCATGTGGAGTAAAGCAGGCAACTAGCAGAGGCTGAGGGTAAAAGTACACAGCACTGTTTAAGACCACTGTAATTTTGTATTTTGCAGAGATGTCACTTTGGTAGGGTCCTTCCCTGACCAACACACCGCAATGGAGTTCTTTGATCAGTTCTATAAAATTTGTTTTGCATCTACAGTGTCTTAAAACCACCCATATAGTGTAGTGCCTCAAGAATTTCAGTGTAAATTCTAGGTACACTCGGCCTTCCACTGTCTCGAACACTCGATATTTTAGGTACGAGTGTGGGAGAGTGAGAACGCTTCTACCAATCCACCTGTTTCTATGTGCAGGTCGGAAGTTTGTTATTAGAAGACTGTAAGAGGGTGAGAGACTGACGACGACAAGTGTTTGCTGCCAGCGCCACAGAAGAGATGATGAAAATCCAAGGAATAATTATGTAGTATTCTTTGGTGTGTTAGTGTCTGTGTTGATTGCAAAAAAGACTAATGAACAATTGAATATAAATTTCTATGCACATTCATGTATTGGACTTGCTTGAGACTAAAGACTTTTATCTTACTTCACGTCTTAGCTCTGCATGAGGCAGGATGCATGTGGTGTCCATAAATTATTGGATTGTTACTATGATACTGAACTTGTGTTTTATCGAGTCTGACGTTTAAAGACACCAGTTGGCTTACCAGAGTCTAATTGCTTATGCGAAAAGGAGTAAATGTTGCTTTGTGTTGAGAGATGAAAATATACCAAGAATGAACTGAAAGCGGTCAACGAGTACACAAATTATTTCAAGAATAGAGAAGTAACTTAATAAATTCCTGTAATCCGCTATAGTCTTCAGAGAATAAGCTTTTGGGAGATCGACACAGCTGACTACCCAGAGAAGAGAATCGGCTGCACACAATATGTAAGTCAACTGCGAGAGACATGTGAGTCTTGCAGCTCAGTACCACACTGTCTCGTGTCATTCCAAAAACATTAGAATAACTTTTCAACTTAAGGTGTCCATGTTCCTTTCCAGGTTACAGAACACTATGCACAGAGGTCTATGTTGCAATCTATGTTTCTCTTGCAGCTGTTTGATACAAATTATACAACCTGCAATTCTGAAGGAGCTAAAGAGAAATGAAGATTCAAGGAATATTTTCTTTGGAACAATCTGTAGCCTGTCCTGTAGAATTAAAAGCAGAAAAGATTTTGCCTGAGATGGAGGGCAGAACAATGCTACAATAATAGCCACAGATTCTGAGATAAACTTTCATAATTATAATGACTACTGTGGCATTATTTATGCTGGCTTGTACTGTTTGGGTTCCCACTTTGTATGAGTTCTAGTGGAATATCATTGAGGTAGTAAGTCCCTCTTGGTTTCAGGCATTTGTATTTCTCTTGATGAAATGCCAGTGGACTGACAGGACTCTGCAGAAGTTGGTCTTTATGTTGTGTATATGTAACTGTCAGTTGTGGTTATTAATTGAAAGAAGAATAAATCACTTGGAATCTTAACATTATGTCCAATTGAGAATCACATGATCTTTCTGAAATTTGTCAGTCAGTTGCTGTTTTACTGTTGTTCAGTCTTTCCCAATTCTTTGAAAGATGTACAATTTCTCCATGTGAAATAAATTATTAAGAAATAATAATAATTGAAATACTTTTTTTCTTCATGGGAGTTAATAATGGCACAAAATATTTGCTCCAAATTTAGACAGCTATCAAAAATTTTAGTAAGTACATGCAAAATAAATGGAACTGCAGATTATTAAATGATACTTACATAAAGTGTTACACAACACTGAATGAAATCGTCAAAGTAAATAACACCACGGCCTCCTCGATCATATTTCTGCATCAACAAAGATACTATATTGTCAGAAAGGCGGTAACCAAATGAGGTCAATGCAGTCTTAAGTTCATTCCTGTCAATATTGCCGGAATTGTCTCTGTCAAATGAACGAAAGCAGTTCTGCCAGTCTGTGACATACTTCCACAATGCTCC
This sequence comes from Schistocerca piceifrons, assembly GCF_021461385.2. Classification (NCBI taxonomy): domain Eukaryota; kingdom Metazoa; phylum Arthropoda; class Insecta; order Orthoptera; family Acrididae; genus Schistocerca; species Schistocerca piceifrons. The sequence continues at coordinate 231,542,317 of NC_060143.1, read as the reverse complement.
AAAATCCTCAAAGCTGACTGTACCTCTGTTCGATTTGTCGAACATACCTGTGTTTGGAAATAACAATGCACATTAATATTTGTATATCAACAAGAAATGCTGAAAGTTAAAAATACCAGGTTCAGCAAAACAAATGAAAAATAATTAAATAAATAAGATCAACCACTGAAGCTATAAAAGATCAAATGGACAGTGGAATGAATAATTTGGATAATGAATTCCTTTGCAAATACAGGTAAACAGTTACAGAGATCAGTTAGATTCTAACATACAGGACGGGTTCTATCAACTTCAAGACAGCTCTAGCCTGTCTACATGAAACTTTCTGTGGAAAATTTATTTTTATAAAAATCTTATCTTTCTTTCAAAATCTCCAGCATGCTTCAATGCTTGGTGAAATTACAAATTTTCATTCATCAAAAAATGAACTACAGTTAGCAAATTGTTTTTCTAAACAATCTACTACACGACACCAATAGAAGCCCTGTTTTCATACTAGATTCCTTATGGACCCTTCATGCATTGACAAATGACAGAAATATTCTGGGAAAGCTGAGATTTTACTTATTAAAAATTACATCATAATAGATCTGTATCACTAAAACTATTCCAAAACACAAGGTCTTACTGAAATGCCACATAAAAAATAATCAAATATATCTGCTGAACATTAATTTTATGTGGCATGGCTACTGTAACAACTGATACATCCTGGATACAAACAACCAGAATACAATAAACCTCACAACACTTACTTTGCCTTTAGTAGTGCAATACAATTGTTTATCAACAGTTCAAAATTGTCCACTTGAACTGAGCAAAATAGACAACACATACTGGTACCAACACTGTTAACACAGTGTAGTTACAAATTCTTACAACTAATGGGAGTCCCATTAGCTAGTTGCCCCAGGAAAAGTATTATAAAAAATTAATAAAAGGGGATATGAAACCAAATTTGTACAAAACATACCTTTATGGTTGAGAAATAACAGAACATTACATGCCAGAAACGGCCATCCCCCATCTGCATACAAAGTTCAACACAGTGTTGCATTTTCATGAACATTGCTTCCGGAGTATATGATTTCACAGCAGATGTTCTCAGGTAATTTATCGATGTGGCAGCAACTGTGCTATGTGACAACAATGAGGTTTCGATGGCTGTGTGTGGGTCTCTTAACTCACTACAGCATGGATTACTATTAACAGTGTTTTGTGCATTATCATAGCAACATATCATCTGCCCAATGTTTTATGGCGGTACTGTCACCAGTGAAGTGTACTGGGGGGGGGGGGGGGGGGGGGGCGTTGGCAAGACACTTACAGCACATCTTTTAATGTACCTTTATTTCTCAGCCATAAAAGTATGCTGCGTACAAATTTGGTTTCATATCCTCTCTTATTAAAATTTTTATACAACTTCTCCCAGAGCCACATATCAGTGGGACATCCATTACTCCACATTACTTCCTTTTGTCAATAAATCAACATTAGACAATTGGCACACAAATGCAAGCACTTTTTATAATTATTTCTGCTCAGGATTTTTTAAATACGTTGTTTCATATACTTATAGAAGCAAACGTCTTATTAGTAAATGAGTAGCTGTTACTATTCCAACGGCCTTGCCACAATGGTAACATTGGTTCCCGTTAGATCACTGAAGTTAAGCGCTGCCGGGCTGAGCTAGCACTTGGATGGGGGACTGTCCAGTCTGCCGAGCACTGTTGGTAAGTGGGGTGCACTCAGGCCTTGTGAGGCAAACTGAGGAGCTCCTTGAGTGAGAAGTAGCCGCTCTGGACTCAGACTGACATAAAGCAGGGAGAGCAGTGTGCTGACCACGTGCCCCTCCATGTCTGCGTCCAGTGATGCCTGTGGGCTGAGGATGACACGGTGGCTGGTCAGTACGGGCCTTCATGGTCTGTTTTGGCAGAGTTTAGTTTAGTTTTTAGCTGTGACTATGTCAGTATAAATGTACAGAATGAGCGAAGGGAGTACAGACGACAAATATGGGAGAGCAACCAGAGTGATAAGATGGGGCAACCAAGGTAAAAAGGGGAGGGGGAGCCAGGCCAAAAATACAAGAAGGAACAGATAATGAAAAAGAGGGTGACCAAAAGCGTCTGAAGAGGATGTTGACAATGTCAGAGCATCTTATCTTCTAGGCGGAGCAGCTAGAGAAAGTGGCTCTGTGCGCCTGTAATGTACTTATCTACATTATAACTCTGCAAGTTAAGTGTTACAGAGGGACTATTACTTTCTTGATCACATGTTGTTCAGTGATGAGACAACTTTTCATGTAAGTGGGAAGGTAAATAACCAATTTGTTCACATTCACATGTCAGAATATACACTCCTGGAAATGGAAAAAGAACACATTGACACCGGTGTGTCAGACCCACCATACTTGCTCCGGACACTGCGAAAGGGCTGTACAAGCAATGATCACACGCACGGCACAGCGGACACACCAGGAACCGCAGTGTTGGCCGTCGAATGGCGCTAGCTGCGCAGCATTTGTGCACCGCCGCCGTCAGTGTCAGCCAGTTTGCCGTGGCATACGGAGCTCCATCGCAGTCTTTAACACTGGTAGCATGCCGCGACAGCGTGGACGTGAACCGTATGTGCAGTTGACGGACTTTGAGCGAGGGCGTATAGTGGGCATGCCGGAGGCCGGGTGGACGTACCGCCGAATTGCTCAACACGTGGGGCGTGAGGTCTCCACAGTACATCGATGTTGTCGCCAGTGGTCGGCGGAAGGTGCACGTGCCCGTCGACCTGGAACCGGACCGCAGCGACGCACGGATGCACGCCAAGACCGTAGGACCCTACGCAGTGCCATAGGGGACCGCACCGCCACTTCCCAGCAAATTAGGGACACTGTTGCTCCTGGGGTATCGGCGAGGGCCATTCGCAACCGTCTCCATGAAGCTGGGCTACGGTCCCGCACACCGTTAGGCCGTCTTCCGCTCACGCCCCAACATCGTGCAGCCCGCCTCCAGTGGTGTCGCGACAGGCGTGAATGGAGGGACGAATGGAGACGTGTAGTCTTCAGCGATGAGAGTCGCTTCTGCCTTGGTGCCAATGATGGTCGTATGCGTGTTTGGCGCTGTGCAGGTGAGCGCCACAATCAGGACTGCATACGACCGAGGCACACAGGGCCAACACCCGGCATCATGGTGTGGGGAGCGATCTCCTACACTGGCCGTACACCACTGGTGATCATCGAGGGGACGCTGAATAGTGCACGGTACATCCAAACCGTCATCGAACCCATCGTTCTACCATTCCTAGACCGGCAAGGGAACTTGCTGTTCCAACAGGACAATGCACGTCCGCATGTATCCCGTGCCACCCAACGTGCTCTAGAAGGTGTAAGTCAACTACCCTGGCCAGCAAGATCTCCGGATCTGTCCCCCATTGAGCATGTTTGGGACTGGATGAAGCGTCGTCTCACGCGGTCTGCACGTCCAGCACGAACGCTGGTCCAACTGAGGCGCCAGGTGGAAATGGCATGGCAAGCTGTTCCACAGGACTACATCCAGCATCTCTACGATCGTCTCCATGGGAGAATAGCAGCCTGCATTGCTGCGAAAGGTGGATATACACTGTACTAGTGCCGACATTGTGCATGCTCTGTTGCCTGTGTATGTGCCTGTGGTTCTGTCAGTGTGATCATGTGATGTATCTGACCCCAGGAATGTGTCAATAAAGTTTCCCCTTCCTGGGACAATGAATTCACGGTGTTCTTATTTCAATTTCCAGAAGTGTACTAATGATCCCATACATTATAGAAGATTCCCCCAAATTAAACATTTTCTGCACTGTGTTTCAATATCTAGTGTTCACACTTTTTTGCTGATGCTTCCATCATGGAAGTGGCTTATCTGGATATGTTGCAAGAATGGCTCTTTCCCCAGTCAGAAGGCGAACCTGAAAACTTTGTATGATGACAAGATGTAACTCCTCCCCATTGGCATCTCTTTCTATGAGAATAGTTGAACATCGAATACCCTGATTATTGGATTGTTGCAATGGTCGATACGATAGTTCTTTTCCATTGGCCTCTACATTCACCTGATCTCAAACCATGTGATTTTTTTTTCCTTTTGGGGCTTTAAAAAAGATTTTACTTATGTTCTGCCACTATCCAATAATTTGATAGAGTTGACACAATTGAAGAGGTTATTGCGTCTATTACTCTGGACATGTTAACCAAAGAATTGGAAGAACTGCATTTACGATGGATGTGTGCTGTGTAACTTAAGGTGCACATATTGAGGTTTTTTTTTTTTTAAAAATTACTTTCAATTTGATGTATTATTCCATTCAGAAATATCCAACTTTGATACAATTTGTTGCAAATAGTCTAAATGAAACTGTTATATTATTTCACTGAAACCAGGGCAGTCTTTTATGGAAAGGGGAGGCGGAGGGGGGGGGGGGGGGGGGGGAGGGGCAACGGAGCAGAAAAGAACTGGCAGGGCAGTAAAGGAATGGCAGAGGTTGAGGTTGAGCCTGTGAAGGTTACAAAGTGTATATGATGTACTGGAGAAACAGTCCCAATCTATCAAATTCAGAGAGAGATACTGGTGGATTAGGGTTGCAAGAGTGGGATGTGGATTATGCTTGGACAATTTTGTCAGCAGAGCACTGGCCTGTGAAAGACAAAGGTCTCAGGTTCATATTCCACTCTGGTGCTCAGTTTTAATGTCTTGAAAGTGAAGCCATTGTCACACAGATTGTGCATTGTGCATTCAGCAGTCAACACTGAGTGTGCCAAATTCCTGACTTCACAGCATGGAAAAACAATGTTGAGAAGTCTTTATGAATGTGTAAAGCAATATCGTGCACAACAGATATGCTGAATGTGCATTTGAACATACACTAATGAGATGAAAGAACGTCACATGCAATCAATCTCTTCTCAGTACACAGTTGGAAATCATCATATTGGCTTTCAGTTGAATATATTCGATGGGTTTTAAATTATAACTTACATCCTGTGAATAAATGCCATTTCAAAGTGCCAGCATATTGAGTACATCTCGAAAACCCATCGTTTACTGGCATGATCTTGTTTTTAAAAAAAGATAGGAAATGTCATTAGTGGGTAACAAATTTCTGAATTTTATTGTGTTATGAAAGTGTACAGTTTCATGGCAAACACACACTGAAGATTCTTCAAACACACATTGTTCTTGGTATGATTTTGATAACTGAATGTCTATGAACACGTCTGCGATTAAAGCATTCAGAAGATGGTAACATTGAAGACAAAGTCATATTACACAAGTTCGTATAGCATTTAAAAAAAAAAATGCTGAGTTACAATTAGTAATGTGCGATGTGTAGCTGATTTGCGTCTTGTTGTAACAAAGATTTTTTACTCACTTCCTTGTTTTCTAATAGGTTATTAAACTTTATTATCGATTCAATACAAATATTTTCTACAATATTTGATGTTATGTAAATGTAAGTAGCTCTTTTTCAGGAGTGTGTGCGCTTTCAATTGAGTTTATTTACAAGGGAGGCTGCACTACTTTGAGTAAGATATTTTGCACATCCTAAATATCCTGCTACTGAATAGAAACAGTTACAAAGCGAGAATGACCTGAGGGTTTTACTATATAGTGAGACTGATCAAATTATTTTTATCTTATGTGGAAGACTACTGCAAATTTTTGTCACACTATTTGTATTGGAACTTTCATAAGCTGATGTCCTTACTGGCTGGACATGGAACTTTGCTTTTTGCCTCATATCATGTTCATGAATATTGAAGTTTTTATTTATATATACTACAGACAGAACAAAAAGACTAGCATGTGGACACTGGAGGATGTGTGTGTTTTAACATGGCTAACGTATGAATTCTACATCCGTCCAATTCAGAAACAAATGGCATGATTTGCAAGCCAGATACAGCAAACAACTGCCCCTGGAGCATGCTGCGGTCACATATACAATGTTGAGGCACATATCCCTACGCACAAACCAGGTCGTTTCTGAGCATTCAGCAGCATGGTGGAGATAAAGTCAGCTTGTTGTACATTGAATCTACATCTATACTGCGCAAGCCACCTGACTGTGTGTGGCGGAGGGTACCTTGAGTACCTCTATTGGTTCTCCCTTCTAGTCCAGTCTCGTATTGCTCGTGGAAACAGAGATTGTCGGTATGCCTCTGTGTGGGCTCTAATCTCTCTGATTTTATCCTTATGGTCTCTTTGTGGGATATACGTAAGAGGGAGCAATATACTGCTTGACTCCCCGGTGAAGGTATGCTCTCTAAACTTCAACAAAAGCCCGTACTGAGCGTCTCTCTTGCAGAGTCTTCCACTGGAGTTTATCATCTCCGTAACGCTTTCGCAATTACTAAATGATCCTGTAACGAAGCGCGCTGCTCTCTGTTGGATCTCCTCTATCTCTTCCATCACCCCTATCAGGTATGGATCCCACACCGGTGAGCAGTATTCAAGCAGTAGGCGAACAAGTGTACTATAACCTACTTCCTTTTTTCCGAACTGCATTTCCTTAGGATTCTTCCAATGAATCTCAGTCTGGCATCTGCTTCACTGACTATAAATTTTACATGGTCATTCCATTTTAAATCACTCCTAATACCTACTCCCAGATAATTTATGGAATTAACTGCTTTCAGTTGCTGACCTGCAACATTGTAGCCAAATGATAAAGGATCTTTCTTTCTATGTATTTGCAGCACATTACACTTGTATACATTGAGATTCAATTATATATATTTATTTTTGTGAACGGCGACTGTCCTACAATACTCCCCGTGGCACACCTGAAATCACTCTACTTTGGAAGACTTCTCTCCATTGAGAATGACATGTTGTGTTCTGTTATCTAGGAACTCTTCAATTCAATCACACAATTGGTCTGATAGTCCATATGCTCTTACTTTGTTCATTAAACAACTGGGGGAACTGTATCTAACGTGTTGTGAAAGTCAAGAAACATGGCATCTACCTGGGAACCTGTGTCTATGGCCCTCTGAGTCTCGTGGACGAATAGCACGAGCTGGGTTTCACACGATCGTCTTTTCCGAAACCCATGCTGATTCCTACAGAGTAGATTTCTAGTCTCCAGGAAAGTCTCCAACATAACACGTGTTCCAAAACTCTACAACCGATGATATAGGTCTGTAATTCTGCACATCTGTTCGACGCCTCTTCTTGAAAACGGGGATGACCTGTGCCCTTTTCCAATCTTTTGGAATGCTAAGCTCTTCCAGAGACCTACGGTACACCGCTGCAAGAAGAGGGGCAAGTTCCTTCGCGTACTCCGTGTAAAATCTAACTGGTATCCCATCAAGTCCAGCGGCCTTTCCTCTTTTGATCGATTTTAATTGTTTTTCTACCCCTCTGTCATCTATTTTGATATCTACCATTTTGTCATTGTGCGACAATCTAGAGAAGGAATTACAGTGCAGTCTTCCTCTGTGAAACAGCTTTGGAAAAAAGACATTTAGTATTTCGGCCTTTAGTCTGTCATCCTGTTTCAGTACCATTTTGGTCACAGTGTCTGGACATTTTGTTTTGATCCACCTACCACTTTGACATAAGACCAAAATTTCTTAGGATTTTCTGCCATGTCAGTATATAGAACTTTACTTTCGAATTTGTTGAATGCCTCTCGCAAAGCCCTCCTCACACTACACATCGCTTCGTGTAATTTTTGTTTGCCTGCAAAGCTTTGGCTACGTTTATGTTTGCTATGAAGTTCTCTTTGCTTCCGTAGCAGTTTTCTAACTCGGTTGTTGTACCACAGTGGCTCTTTTCCATCTCTTATGATCTTGCTTGGCACATACTCATCTAATGCATATTGAATGCCACAGCTATGTGATTACAGCTTTACTATAAAACTTGATGGTTGAGTATGCACCATGTCAAGTTGGTGCTAGCTCTGGCACAGGCAAGGGTATGTGTGTGGTGCACAATGACATTGAGGAGTGGACTGGAAGGGGGAGATAGGGCAGGAGAGGAGACTGTGAGGGCGAGAATAAATGAGTGCAGTAGGGGTGTAGGAATGTGGTTGAAGTGGATGTGAAGCAGGGGTTGGTGTAGATCAAGGGCAGGAGCATTGCCAGATCAAAGATTGTGTTGTAAGGCCAAGTTCCATCTACATTTTTCACAGAAGCTTATCTTCTGGGGGAGGATCAAGAAGCAAGAGTTGTGAAGCAGCAATTGAAGTTGAGCATGTTTTGATCTACACACTGGGTTGTCAACTCTGCTCTAGGCCACCGTTTGGTGGTGGCTGCTCATTTGTGTGAAGAGCTGTTTGGAGTTCAAATCCACATAAATGGTTGTTCAAAAGTTGAGGTGGTATATGATACAACTTCTTTTACAGATAGTCCTGCTCCTGATAGGATAACATTTGCCTGGAATCTGATGAATTTTAGTATTAGACGGGTATAACTCACATGTCAAGGAGCTGGCAGTAGGTGTGGCAAAAGACTGGACTGGTATTTTCGTAGATTGGGTGTCAGCTAAATCTACTCAACAAATCCTGAAATGTAACATACCGATCATGAGCCGGACAGTTTCCGGATTGAATGGAGTCCATGTTCCATTAGACAAGGCAACTTGCAGTTCATCAGCTGTTATATATCCACTGCGGTCCTTGTCCACCCTGAAATAAAGATATAATGTAATATTTTATTGGTACACAATCTACACCACATAGTTAAGATACAGTACTGACAAATATGCGAAGGTTAATTTTTCCAAATAAATATTTTCATAATGCTTAATATGTTTATAATAAACTGTTTCGTTAATTTTTAAATGTTCCACTAACAAGGTGCTACCGGCTTTAAAATGTTATTTGTGGCATACTAAATTTTTCCACAGTAACTGTTAAATGAGCCAAGTAATGATATAATGGTTCCAAAGTCATCAATTAAATGAGCGGGAATAACAAAAGCATATCTACAAGTTTATTTCAAAATAAACACTAATATGGTTATATTAAAAAATTCTGTAAACTCATACAATATTAAGTGCTCCTTAATGAAAATAATTACCTATAGAACATAATGGGCTAACCTCACTACTACGTTAATTTAAAAAATATATCAGTTCAAAAAGGAAGAAATTACAAGAATTGGACATACACCATGTTCCCAGATGAATCTAGCTGATTACTTGTATATATCAAAAAACAAAGATGATGTGACTTACCAAACGAAAGTGCTGGCAGGTCAATAGACACACAAACACACAAAATTCAAGCTTTCGCAACAAACTGTTGCCTCATCAGGAAAGAGGGAAGGAGAGGGAAAGACGAAAGGATGTGGGTTTTAAGGGAGAGGGTAAGGAGTCATTCCAATCCCGGGAGCGGAAAGACTTACCTTAGGGGGAAAAAAGGACGGGTATACACTCGCACACACACACATCCATCCACACATATATATATATATATATATATATATATATATATATGTGTGTGTGTGTGTGTGTCTGTGTGTGTGTGTGTGTGTGTGCGTGTGTGTGTATACCCGTCCTTTTTTTCCCCTAAGGTAAGTCTTTCCGCTCCCGGGATTGGAATGACTCCTTACCCTCTCCCTTAAAACCCACATCCTTTCGTCTTTCCCTCTCCTTCCCTCTTTCCTGATGAGGCATCAGTTTGTTGCGAAAGCTTGAATTTTGTGTGTATGTTTGTGTGTCTATCGACCTGCCAGCGCTTACGTTCGGTAAGTCACATCATCTGTGTTTTTAGATATATTTTTCCCACGTGGAATGTTTCCCTCTATTATATTAATATCATTAATTTGATTACTTGTATACTGAGAAAAGCCAAACCTACATTTCTAGAATTTGTAGATTTACAGAAAGAGTTTGACAATGCAGACAGGAATACACACTTTGAAATTCTGAAAGTGGCACCTATGAAATACAGGGAGTGATACGTTTTCTGCAATGTACAGAACTGGACTGTAATTATAGCGACTGAAGGACATGAAGGGAATGCAGTATTTGATAAGGAAGTGAGACAGGTTTCTAGGCTGTCTCTGATGATGTTCAATCTGCATAATGAGCTAGCAGTAAAGGAAACCAAGGAGAATTTTGGATGGGAACCAAAGTGCAGAGTGATGAAATAAAAATTTCGAGGTTTTCTGGTGATATTGTAATTTTGTCAGGGGCAGCATTTTCTCGGAAGACAGTATGTAGGATAATGAGTGTAACAAAGAGAAAAACTTAGTATTATCTGTACAAGATTAGTGGTGCACATCTTGAGCATATCATATTGTATTTAAGTATTTATGGCCAATATTAAGAAGTAATTTGAAATGGGTCTTAGTGTGACTAATTCTCAAATACTGTTCCAGCAACTTGAGACCTTATGAAGTAGACATGACAAAAGGCATTGAATGAAATCAGGGACACACTACAGTCACGTAGAAGAAGGTGTAATTAGCTTAAGGACAAACACTAACTTCACTTAACAAAGGTTTATTCAGCACTTGCACATACAAGAGTGTGGAGTGAACTGTGTCCGGCCAGAACACATGCAGTATATATACAACAACAGAACATTCCAGTACAATGGTTCTTGACATTCATGGATACTTGTAGAATGTACTCTAACTGAATATAGAAATTAAAATTGTACAGTCCAGGTGAGTTTTGAACTCACAACCGTCCATGCAACAGTTGAGTATCATAACCACTACACCACGGTGCTACTCAGTTTCTTCTGTGGCAATATAAAAATGTGACAGAAATGCTCTAGGAACTTTAATGCTAATCTTTGGAAGCAAAGCAATGCAGTTCTTGTGGAATTCTGTTAAATATACTTATAGACCCTGTATTCGAAGACAGTGCAACCAACTGCCGTCATTGTATATCTTGTGTAGGGACATTAGACGAAAGTAAGATATTAAGGCATGTGCAGAGGAATGTAGACAGTCATTTTTCCCCTTGCACAATATGTGAAGGGAACAGGAACAAAAATCAATCATGTTGGTGCAATTTACTATCCATGCACTGTACAGTGTCTTGAGAGATTATACAATGAAACAGTAAAATAAAGGTAATGGGAGGTAACCTAATTAAATCACGTTTTGATGAGGGAATTAGATTAGGAAATGAGACACTGAAAAAAATTGGTGTTGCTATTTCAGCACAAAAATAAGTGGAGATAGCCAAAATAGAGAAATATCAAATGTAGACTGACAATGGGAAGAAATGTGTTTCTGAAACAGAGATATTTTAACATCTAACATGAATTTAAGTGTTAGAAAGCCTTTCCCTACAATCTGTCAGGATTGTAGCCTTGTAACTACGGTGAGGCATGGATGATTAGACTAGCATGGAGATATGTATCAAACCATTCAACATCCCAGAGCAAACAAACAAAGAACAACACGCATCAATTAAACAATCAGAGGAAAACGAAATATTAAGACAGCCACCAGAACAAGCACAAATAGAACACGAAGTGACACACATGTTAGATATAGAAGAAAAATTTCAGCTGACATATATAGAATACAAAGACACAAATACAGACATTAGACCATTCTTGCATAGACCGCCAAATAACCCACAAGTCGAAACAATAAAAACTATCAACACAATCATACACAACAAAATAAATGAAACACAACTATGGAAGAGTTACAACTACTGGTTTATATAGGAGCACTCACTACACTAAATATACACACTAGGCAGAGATCAGAACCAACCAACACACAGAAGAAACCCACAAAACCAGCATGGCAACACAGGCTACAGATCAGAATAGGAAGACTGAGAAAAGACATCAGACAGCTAACACAATTTATAAGAAATGAAATGTCAGAAAAAAAAAAGAAAAAGGTTAGGTAAAACCTCACAACAAGAAGTGATAGAGCAATTAGATGAAAAGAAGCAGAAATTACAAGCATTGGCCAAACGACTTAGAAGATACAACAAAAGTGAAAATAAAAGGAAACAAAACCAAACATTCAACACAAACCAAAAGAAATTTTACCAGACAATAGATAACACACACATTAAAATAGACAATCCACCAAACATAACAGACAAGGAACACTTACTTGTGGAGCAACATATGGTCAAACCCTGTACAACATAACAGGCATGCACGGTGGATACAAGCAGAAACAGATACGTACAAGATGATACCACAAATGTCTGAAGTGATAATTTTGCAACATGAAGTCACCCAAGCAATTAATTCTACTCACAATTGGAAAGCCCCTGGAAAAGATAAAATAGCAAATTTCTGGCTAAAGAAATTCACCTCAACACATTCACATCTAACTAAATTATTTAACAGTTACATTGCAGACCCATACACATTCCCTGATACACTTACACATGGAATAACTTATCTGAAACCTAAAGATCAAGCAGACACAGCAAACCCAGCTAAATATCGCCCCATAACATGCCTACCAACAATATACAAAATATTAACTTCAGTCATTACAAAGAAATTAATGACACATACAACACAGAACAAAATTATAAATGAAGAACAAAAAGGCTGTTGCAAAGGAGCACGAGGATGTAAAGAGCAACTGATAATAGATGCAGAGGTGACATATCAAGCTAAAACTAAACAAAGTTCGCTACACTATGCATACATTGATTACCAAAAAGCTTTTGATAGTGTACCCCACTCATGGTTACTACAAATATTGGAAATATACAAAGTAGATCCTAAATTGATACAGTTCCTAAACATAGTAATGAAAAATTGGAAAACCACACTTAATATCCAAACAAATTCAAATAATATCACATCACAGCCAATACAGATTAAGCGTGGAATATACCAAGGAGACTCATTAAGTCCTTTCTGGTTCTGCCTTGCTCTGAACCCACTATCCAACATGCTAAATAATACAAATTATGGATACAATATTACTGGAACATACCCATACAAAATCACACATCTGCTATACATGGATGATCTAAAACTACTGGCAGCAACAAATCAACAACTCAACCAATTACTAAAGATAACAGAAGTATTCAGCAATGATATAAATATGGCTTTTGGAACAGACAAATGTAAGAAAAATAGCATAGTCAAGGGAAAACACACTAAACAAGAAGATTACATATTGGATAACCACAGCGACTGCATAGAAGCGATGGAAGAAACAGATGCCTATAAATATCTAGGATACAGACAAAAAATAGGAATAGATAATACAAATATTAAAGAAGAACTAAAAGAAAAATATAGACAAAGACTAACAAAAATACTGAAAACAGAACTGACAGCAAGAAACAAGACAAAAGCTATAAATACTTACGCTATACCAATATTGACCTACTCATTTGGAGTAGTGAAATGGAGTAACAAGAACTAGAAGCACTCAATACACTTACACGATCACAATGCCACAAATATAGAATACATCACATACATTCAGCAACTGAAAGATTCACATTAAGCAGAAAGGAAGGAGGAAGGGGATTTATCGACATAAAAAACCTACATTATGGACAGGTAGACAATTTAAGAAAATTCTTTATAGAACGAGCAGAAACTAGCAAAATACACAAAGCAATCACTCATATAAATACATCGGCTACACCACTGCAATTTCATAACCACTTCTACAACCCTTTAGATCACATAACATCAACAGATACGAAGAAAGTAAATTTGAAAAAGAAAACACTACATGGCAAGCACCCGTATCATCTAACACAGCCACACATCGATCAAGATGCATCCAACACATGGCTAAGAAAAGGCAATATATACAGTGAGACGGAAGGATTCATGATTGCAATACAGGATCAAACAATAAACACCAGATATTACAGCAAGCATATTATTAAAGATCCCAATATCACAACAGATAAATGTAGACTTTGCAAACGACAAATAGAAACAGTAGATCACATCACAAGTGGATGTACAATACTAGCAAATACAGAATACCCCAGAAGACATGACAATGTAACAAAAATAATATATCAACAGCTTGCCTTACAACATAAACTTATAAAACAACATGTTCCCACATACAAGTATGCACCACAAAATGTACTGGAGAACGATGAATACAAATTATACTGGAACAGAACCATTATAACAGATAAAACAACACCACATAACAAACCTGACATAATACTCACCAATAAAAAGAAGAAATTGACACAACTAATCGAAATATCCATACCCAATACAACAAATATACAGAAGAAAACAGGAGAAAAAAATTGAAAAATACATCCAACTGGCTGAGGAAGTCAAGGACATGTGGCATCAAGATAAAGTTGACATTATACCAATTATACTATCAACTACAAGAGTCATACCATACAATATCCACCAGTACATCAATGCAATACAGCTACATCCAAACTTATATATACAACTACAGAAATCTGTAATTATTGATACATGTTCAATTACCCGAAAGTTCCTAAATGCAATATAACACATACCATACAGTTAAAAGGAAGTGACGCTTGATCAAGGTCCGCGTCACTTTCCATTTTTAACCAGACTTAACGTCTGAGAAAGTAAAGAAAGAATGAATAATAATAATAATAATAATAATAATAATAGTGCTGGTGTTCGATACTCTTCCTACCCAGGCATCATCAGTGCTAGTCAATGTAATTTCACAGTTACTTGGTAACATTTTACATAGGATCAATCGAAATGAAGTGGTCCAATAAAAATTAAGTTCGTTGCTTGAGCATTTTTAAATATTTTATTTTAAATTTTACCTTTCATATTTACTGAATGGTGGCCATTTTCATTTGTAAGTGGGCGACATTGTTTCAGTTTAGAGACGTTAGCAAAAATATTAATGTCTATGCAATGGGTTAAGTTACAACACTGCAATTGACACGATTGTTCTTAGAAAAGTGTCTTCTACAACATTGTCTATTACACAAAATAACCTAAATTTAAAAATAACCAGTCAAAATGACCTTCAAAGTTTGGTATCCAAATTTTAAAAAATCCACTTTTCAGGCCCAAAAATAACAAATAAGGAGTGATTTATGAGAGTCTATTTTTTTCCTATACTTAGATATACAGTAGAGCAAGAACACTTACAAATGTTTCCTTAATTTTTTATGAATTATCGAAATTTGAAAATTTTCAGTTTTTGTAAGCGATGGGGTTCGTTATCTCAGGTGGGACTGAACATAAAAATATGATTTTTGCACAGTTTGTACACCTATATGAGAGCAACATACTTTAAAAATTTCCACATTGATATCCGACTGTGAACAAAGATATGAATTTTTGAAAATGAGGAGATAACTCACATTACTCTACAACTAATCTTATGGCTGTTGCCTAGTCATGTGTGATATTGGCAGGATATAATCAATTATTATTGAAGTAAGGTACTGAATTATATACAAGTGGAAACATCACTGAAATTAACATTTATATTATTTTGACGTACTTTTAAAATAAATATTTTCAATTAACATCCTTCGAGATGCAACTGTACCTAAACCTGGTGGTGAATGTTAAGAACACTAATTTCTTCAGGCAGCTTCTGTGATATAGAATAAGACTTCCCGGTTTCTGTAGTAAGTTCAAGCACTGAAAGTTTCCTTAAAACATTTTTCATTGGTACCCAAACTTTGTCACTAGTAGATTTCTTGAATGATGTTCTTGGGCCATAGGGTGGTAAAAATGCACAAAAACATCATTTTTTTTCCCAAACTTATTCTTTCAATCTCTGCAAGCCACAACTGTCCATCATACACACATGCCACTATGTCATTCCACATTAAAGACAGATGTAATTTTACTGACACAATGACCCTCAAAAATTTCGGTTTCTGGAGTTACATAGCATGGAACTAAGTTTTCTGCAATGCCAATGAATATGCAGAAATGCCTTGTTCCTTTTATTGCTATACAGTTTTCAAAACTGGTTTGAAGTGTTGTTTTCATATGCAGAACCACTTCTTTCTTGATCAGAAAATAGGTAATGCCTTCAATATTATCCTTGCAAAAGACATAAATGTCCTGTACTGTGAGAATTTGGTCTGTAGTTGGCCTTTGTAGGCTGGCTTTACTTACTTCACTTTTTGTTGTACTTCCTACTCCATCACATGCATTTTTACCATGGCAAGATGCAAAGAAGTGCCATTCAGCCTCCAACCCAAAGTCTACTTTGTGGTTGCACAGATTTGAAAAATTCTTTTTGTTCTTATACTGACTACGACTTCCATCTGGAAAGTCTATCAGCTTCTCAATCTTGGGAAAATTTTCTTTTATGTAATTTATTACATACTTTTGAAACACAGCCAAAGTGTTGTGCTCCAAGTAGCCGCTTAGAATGCAAATTGAAGAACTGCAAACTTCATCTTTCTCATTTTTAAAGTAGAGAATAAATGGATGCACTGTTGCCTGGTCATTGTCCCAGTGGTACCCTTGTATTGCATACTGTATCACAAAGGTAAAATTTTCTGCAAAATCAGCTAGCACTATGCATTCAGTTTAATGAAGTTGTGCTTTTTTTGTCCTTGAAAAACTTACTTTCGATTTTAAAAACATAGTGATAACTTTTGAGTTTTTGTAAGTTATCAATTAAAGATTCCAAGTACTCTTCCTGAGATTTAACAACTGTTATAATTTCTGTCCTGTCAGTTGTGACCCACTGTTTGAAGGTAATACTGTCTGGCATTTCCTCATCATATTCATGAAACAATTCAATAATGGTTTTCTTACCAGGGCATTTATTACACAAACTCATCATGCAGCCATAACTGTTAGTGTCACAGACCATTAAATCTAGTAACTCTTTGTAGTTACACCGAGTTTTGCACCCGCAATCATCAGATTGACATTTTGATGATATACAAACAAATACATACAGAGTGTGTCCCTGAGGATCCAACCAAAATACACCACTTAGGGTGGAGGTCACAAAATTCTGACATTCCAACTTTGCATTCGGGATGAGAATTTTTGAAAGCTACATAAAGTTCATTTAAATTTGACAGCACTAGTCGTTTCTGCTTTGTTACTTTAACTCCATTTATAACAACTCTTTTGCTATCTTTGCAACCTGGGTACATCCTACTGTTTTCATAATCTTCAAAAACTGCTGGATCTTTTTGTTTCTTCACTTATACCTACTCCTTTCTTCTTTCCTAAAACTGGAAGAATGCCTTGCTCTTTCACTAATTTTTGGGTTAGTTTAACCAAATGATGAGAAACGTTGAATTCACGAACTATTTTTCTCTTGACCATGAGTCAGGGAGCAAACTTAAAATTTTAACTTCTTCCTCTTTAGATGTCACTAAACCTTTAATTTTTAGTTTCTCTATTAAGCTCAAATATTCAGTGTCAGATTATGCTGGTGGTAAGTTTCTTCTTCTTTAAGAATAACGTTGGTATGTGTATTATTAAAGCATGATTCCAAGTCTTTTCTAATTTTGTCTGAAATTTGTTGTACCTTATTTTCAATAGCTGTTTTTCTTTTTCTGCTACTTAATTTTATTATTTTCAAAGCAGGAGATATGTCTAACTTAGAACAAGCAAAATCCAATATGCTAACAGCTTCCTCATTAGGAATATAAATGTCATTAACTAGGTTACATGATTCTGGTTCTGGATTCACAATAAATATTTTTGAGTAACAATTTGGACACAGGGAATTTCCAGGAATCACATTATGTTTCACTTGGGAAGCTGTTTCACTCTCACATAACAAGGACAAATGTTCAAGTTTTATTTCCCCTCAAGCCTTTAGTAATAGGCTTTTTATGAACTTTAAATGGATCACAGCACTTTCTTAGAAAAATGTGGTTGTACTTCAGAATATATTTCTTATCGTGATACTCACACACTGATGTCACAGAAGAACTTCGTTGAAATTTAAACACAGTTTGTCTAACTTCATCAAAATCACTGACATTTTTCAAGTTTTTTGAAACTTAACTGGAAACTGTTTTGCGACACACTTCACTTGCTATCTGTCCAACAGAGCACTGTTCATCCATGTTATTGCATTCCAGTTAATCTCTCAAAATTAATTACAAATTACACACAGAACAAAGCACACAACACATTCTACACTCTCGAAGTATGTACATACACTCTAACAGATGTTTCAGAACAAACTGACTACAACAATGCAACACCCAGCAATAATGTACTTCTACAATGCCACACCCAGCAATAATGTACTCCTTTATTGACAATAAACCTAAACGTAAATGGGCATTTTTATTACAACAAAACAAAAGTGAAAGCTCCTATTGTTTAATATTGCATTATTAAAAATAAATATTAATATTGGGGGATAGTGTTAACTAAATATATGTCACAACTAAATTTTATTACAATGAAATCATAACCCATTTAAATAGGCAACAGCCATAAGATCAGTTATAGAGTAATGTGAATTATTTCCTCATTTTCAAAAATTCATATCTTTGTTCACAGTCACATATCAATGTTGAAATTTTTACAGTACGTTGTTATCATATAGGTGTACAGACTGTGCAAAAATCATATTTTTATATGTAGTCCCACCTGAGATATCTAACCTCAAACTTAACAAAAAATGAATATTTTGAAATTTCAAAAACTCATAAAAAATTAATGAAACATTTGTAAGTGTTATTGCTCTATATGAGGCTAGTAGTGTATGATATCCAGCTATAGAGGAAAAAAATAGACACTCATAAATCACTCCTTGTTTGTATTTTTGGGCCTAAAAAGTGGATTTTTGAAAATTTGGATACCAAACTTTGAAGGTCATTTTGATTGATTATTTTTTAACTTAGGGTATTTTGTGTAATAGACGATGTTGTAGAGGACACTTTTTCTAAGAACAACCAGGTCAATTGCAATGTTTTAGCTTAACCCAGCGCACATATATTCAAATTTTTGCTAATGTCTCCAGACTGAAAAATCGTCGCGCGCCTACAAATAAAAATGGTTGCCATCCAGTAAAGGTGCAAGATAAATTATTTTAATAAGCTGTTTTGAACATCTCATATATAGGGCAATCACATGTAAAAAATTAAAATATTTAAAAATCGTCAAGCAATCATCACTGGACCACTTCATATGGATTGACCCACCACAGTGTAGTCTTTTCATTGTTTCCAGCAAGATTAAACAGCTCTTTCTTGTGCTGCCTCCTTAATTATACTAAACCTAAAGCAACAAGTTGAACTGATTACTGCTACATTTATAAAACCGAAGGTGTGATTATTTGTAATCTGCACTCAAGAAGTGCTGACTTATTGCCTTGATTGTCTCAGTTGTCTGCATGTCCCACACATAACTGGGAAATACACCGCCACATCTTGTTTATGATCTGTCTCCCATGTTTACAACAAATACAGTACACTCCAGGCAAACATAACTCTGGCAATTCTTGTGGAGGTTGTGCAAGCATCAGGTTGGAAGAAAGTAACCTATTCTGTGGTTTAGATCTTGCCAGTGTCTGTGTGTGTCCTATGCACATGCTTACTATCCTTCATGTTTTAGTCATAGGACACAAAAGTCTCTCTCAGGTACTTTACCTTCATTCATAAATTGAGAGGTACTATCCTTACCTTTTGCACCAGTACTGTAAGAACAAAATAGCTCTCTCACAAACTGGGAATTATAGTGTGCACCAACAATGAATGAACCAAATGATAGTCTCTGATGGATGTCATCAGTTGTTGAAAAATGAAATTCTACTTGACAGGTTTCTTACTTTCTTAATTTGTCGTAAGGTTTCTTCTACATATGGATATTGTATTGTATTGTATTATATTGTATATTTATTGGTCCTGTGAATCATACACTGTACAGGGGTACATAATGATATAGGACAAGTCAAATAATTTGCAATAAAGTTTAACAGAAAAACTGTTGTACGGTTTTCAGTATACAGTATAGCGATATAACTAACACATGGGAATAACATTTCACAAATACAGAAATAAATTTTACACGCACACATTTCATTTCATACTTTCGGCCTTGATTATACAGACACACACATATATGTAATAGACCACATATAATACACAGATAAATCTACATGTACACATTTCTTATTTTGGCCTTAAATGTATAAACTATTTAAATTTTTTCACATATTTACATTGTAGATAAAAATTCATCAACACTGTAGTAGCAATTCTGTAGCAAGTAGACACTCACTGCAATTTTGAATTTATGCATGCCAGTTATTGCCTTAAAACACATATGATGTGACTTACCGAACGAAAGTGCTGGCAGGTCGATAGACACACAAACAAACACAAACATACACATGAAATTCAAGCTTTTGCAACAAACTGTTGCCTCATCAGGAAAGAGGGAAGGAGAGGGAAAGACGAAAGGATGTGGGTTTTAAGGGAGAGGGTAAGGAGTCATTCCAATCCCGGGAACGGAAAGACTTACCTTAGGGGGGAAAAAGGACAGGTATACACTCGCGCGCGCGCGCACACACACACACACACACACACACACACACACACACACACACACACACACACACACACACATATATATATATCCATCCGCACATACACAGACACAAGCAGACATTTGTAAAGGCAAAGAGTTTGGGCAGAGATGTCAGTCGAGGCGGAAGTACAGAGGCAAAGATGTTGTTGGAAGACAGGTGAGGTATGAGTGGCGGCAAATTGAAATTAGCGGAGGTTGAGGCCTGGCGGATAACGAGAAGAGAGGATATAATGAAGGGCAAGTTCCCATCTCCGGAGTTCTGACAGGTTGGTGTTAGTGGGAAGTATCCACATAACCCGGACGGCGTAACACTGTGCCAAGATGTGCTGTCCGTGCACCAAGGCATGTTTAGCCACATGGTGATCCTCATTACCAACAAACACTGTCTGCCTGTGTCCATTCATGCGAATGGACAGTTTGTTGCTGGTCATTCCCACATAGAAAGCTTCACAGTGTAGGCAGTCACGTGGGTGCTTTCACACGTGGCTCTGCCTTTGATTGTGTACACCTTCCGGGTTACAGGACTGAAGTAGGTGGTGGTGCGAGGGTGCATGGGACCGGTTTTACACCGGGGGCGGTTACAAGGGTAGGAGCCAGAGGGTAGGGAAGGTGGTTTGGGGATTTCATAGGGATGAACTAAGAGGTTACGAAGGTTAGGTGGACGGCGGAAAGACACACTTGGTGGAGTGGGGAGGATTTCATGAAGGATGGATCTCATTTCAGGGCAGGATTTGAGGAAGTCGTATCCCTGCTGGAGACCCACATTCAGAGTCTGATCCAGTCCCGGAAAGTATCCTGTCACAAGTGGGGCAGTTTTGGGGTTCTTCTGTGGGAGGTCCTGGGTTTGAGGAGATAAGGAAGTGGCTCTGGTTATTTGCTTCTGTACCAGGTCGGGAGGGTAGTTGCGGGATGCGAAAGCTTTTTTCAGGTTGTTGGTGTAATGGTTCAGGGATTCCGGACTGGAGCAGATTCATTTGCCACGAAGACCTAGGCTGTAGGGAAGGGACCATTTGATGTGGAATGGGTGGCAGCTGTCATAATAGAGGTACTGTTGCTTGTTGGTGGGTTTGATGTGGATGGACGTGTGAAGCTGGCCATTGGACAGGTGGAGGTCAACGTCAAGGAAAGTGGCATGGGATTTGGAGTAGGACCAGGTGAATCTGATAAAACCAAAGGAGTTGAGGTTGGAGAGGAAATTCTGGAGTTCTTCTTCACTGTGAGTCCAGATCATGAAGATGTCATCAATAAATCTGTACCAAACTTTGGGTTGGCAGGCCTGGGTAACCAAGAAGGCTTCCTCTAAGCGACCCATGAATAGGTTGGCGTACGAGGGGGCCATCCTGGTGCCCATGGCTGTTCCCTTTAATTGTTGGTATGTGTGGCCTTCGAAAGTGAAGAAGTTGTGGTCAGGACGAAGCTGGCTAAGGTAATGAGGAAAGAGGTTTTTGGTAGGGTGGCAGGTGATCGGCGTGAAAGGAAGTGCTCCATTGCAGCGAGGCCCTGGACGTGCGGAATATTTGTGTATAAGGAAGTGGCATCAATGGTTACAAGGATGGTTTCCGGGGGCAACAGACTGGGTAGGGATTCCAGGCGTTCGAGAAAGTGATTGGTGTCTTTGATGAAGGATGGGAGACTGCATGTAATGGGTTGAAGGTGTTCATCTACGTAGGCAGAGATACATTCTGTGGGGGCTTGGTAGCCAGCTACAATGGGACGGCCGGGATGATTGGGTTTGTGAATTTTAGGAAGAAGGTAGAAGGTAGGGGTGCGGGGTGTCGGTGGGGTCAGGAGGCTGATGGAGTCAGGTGAAAGGTTTTGTAGGGGGCCTAAGGTTCTGAGGATTCCTTGAAGCTCCGCCTGGACATCAGGAATGGGATTATCTTGACAAATTTTGTATGTAGTGTTGTCTGAAAGCTGACGCAGTCCCTCAGCCACATACTCCCGACGATCAAGTACTACTGTCGTGGAACCCTTGTTCGCCAGAAGAATGACGATGGATCAGTCAGCCTTCAGATCACGGATAGCCTGGGCTTCAGCAGACCCCTGGTTTACGAGAGCAGTGCTCTACCACTGAGCTAAGGCGGCAGCAGCTTTGCGTTTGTGAGCTATCCCCGAATTGTCACTTCATCATACTGAATCTTGCAGCCCTTGACCAGATATCGGATTTGGCACACAGCTCTGCTGGGGGTGTCCACATTGCCGTTTTCAGAATCTCTTGACTGTTTCGCCCTTACGATAGACAACGAGCGTCGACTGCGAAATGCGCCTTTCGGCTCCTCTCTCTGGCTACAGTATGCTTTTGCCCATAGGGGCGACACACGGGAGTAGGATTAAAGTTTTTTAAGAAGGACTGAGAGGCAAGGTTGGAAGTCAGAAACTCCTGGAAAGTTTGGAGAGGGTGATTTTGAAGAAGAGGAGGTGGGTCCCGCTGTGACGGGGGACGGACCTGTTCCAGGCAGGGTTCAATTTGGATAGTGTCTTGGGGAGTTGGACCATTAGGAGTAGGATTAGGATCATTTTTCTTCATGGCAAAGTGATATTTCCAGCAGAGAACCTTCAGCCCCACTCCCAGATTCAACCAAACAGCCCTTGTCAAAGATTTACTGTCCTACACCCGTACTCTCTGCTGGAAATATCACTTTGCCACGAAGAAAAATGACCCTAATCCCACTCCTAATGGTCCAACTCCCCAAGACACTATCCAAATTGAACCCTGCCTGGAACAGTTCCGTCCCCCTTCACAGCGGGACCCACCTCCTCTTCCTCAAAATCACCCTCTCCAAACTTTCCAGGAATTGCTGACTTCCAACCTTGACTCTCAATCCTTCTTAAAAAACTTTAATCCGACTCCCAACATCACCACTGCTGAAGCCCAGGCTATCTGTGATCTGAAGGCTGACTGATCCATCGTCATTCTTCCGGCGGACAAGGGTTCCACGACAGTGGTACTTGATCGTCGGGAGTATGTGGCTGAGGGACTGCGTCAGCTTTCAGACAACTCTACATACAAAGTTTGTCAAGATAATCCCATTCCTGATGTCCTGGCGGAGCTTCAAGGAATCCTCAGAACCTTAGGCCCCCTACAAAACCTTTCACCTGACTCCATCAACCTCCTGACCCCACTGACACCCCGCACCCCTACCTTCTACCGTCTTCCTAAAATTCACAAACCCAATCATCCCGGCCGCCCCATTGTAGCTGGCTACCAAGCCCCCACAGAACGTATCTCTGCCTACGTAGATGAACACCTTCAACCCATTACATGCAGTTTCCCATCCTTCATCAAAGACACCAACCACTTTCTCGAACGCCTGGAATCCCTACCCAGTCTGTTGCCCCCGGAAACCATCCTTGTAACCATTGATGCCACTTCCTTATACACAAATATTCCGCACGTCCAGGGCCTCGCTGCAATGGAGCACTTCCTTTCACGCCGATCACCTGCCACCCTACCAAAAACCTCTTTCCTCATTACCTTAGCCAGCTTCATCCTGACCACAACTTCTTCACTTTCGAAGGCCACACATACCAACAATTAAAGTAAACAGCCATGGGTACCAGGATGGCCCCCTCTTACGCCAACCTATTCATGGGTCACTTAGAGGAAGCCTTCTTGGTTACCCAGGCCTGCCAACCCAAAGTTTGGTACAGATTTATTGATGACATCTTCATGATCTGGACTCACAGTGAAGAAGAACTCCAGAATTTCCTCTCCAACCTCAACTCCTTTGGTTCCATCAGATTCACCTGGTCCTACTCCAAATCCCATGCCACTTTCCTTGACGTTGACCACCACCTGTCCAATGGCCAGCTTCACACGTCCATCCACATCAAACCCACCAACAAGCAACAGTAGCTCCATTATGACACCTGCCACCCATTCCACATCAAACGGTCCCTTCCCTACAGCCTAGGTCTTCGTGGCAAATGAATCTGCTCCAGTCCGGAATCCCTGAACCATTACACCAACAACCTGAAAAAAAGCTTTCGCATCCCGCAACTACCCTCCCGACCTGGTACAGAAGCAAATAACCAGAGCCACTTCCTCATCTCCTCAAACCCAGGACCTCCCACAGAAGAACCCCAAAAGTGCCCCACTTGTGACAGGATACTTTCCGGGACTGGATCAGACTCTGAATGTACCTCTCCAGCAGGGATACGACTACCTCAAATCCTGCCCTGAAATGAGATCCATCCTTCATGAAATCCTCCCCACTCCACCAAGAGTGTCTTTCGCCGTCCACCTAACCTTCGTAACCTCTTAATTCATCCCTATGAAATCCCCAAACCACCTTCCCTACCCTCTGGCTCCTACCCTTGTAACGGCCCCCCGGTGTAAAACCGGTCCCATACACCCTCCCACCACCACCTGCTCCAGTCCTGTAACCCGGAAGGTGTACACGATCAAAGGCAGAGCCACGTGTGAAAGCACCCACGTGATTTACCAACTGACCTGCCTACACTGTGAAGCTTTCTATGTGGGAATGACCAGCAACAAACTGTCCATTCGCATGAATGGACACAGGCAGACAGTGTTTGTTGGTAATGAGGATCACCCTGTGGCTAAATATGCCTTGGTGCACGGCCAGCACATCTTGGCATAGTGTTACACCGTCCCGGTTATGTGGATACTTCACACTAACACCAACCTGTCAGAACTCCGGAGATGGGAACTTGCCCTTCAGTATATTGTCTCTTCTCGTTATCCGCCAGGCCTCAATCTCCGCTAATTTCAATTTGCCGCCGCTCATACCTCACCTGTCTTTCAACAACATCTTTGCCTCTGTACTTCCGCCTCGACAGACATCTCTGCCCAAACTCTTTGTCTTTAAATATGTCTGCTTGTGTCTGTATATGTGTGGATGGATATGTGTGTGTGTGCGCGAGTGTATACCCGTCCTTTTCTCCTCCTAAGGTAAGTCTTTCCGCTCCCGGGATTGGAATGACTCCTTACCCTCTCCCTTAAAACCCACATCCTTTCGTCTTTCCCTCTCCTTCCCTCTTTCCTGATGAGGCAACAGTTTGTTGCAAAAGCTTGAATTTCATGTGTATGTTTGTGTGTGTGTCGACCTGCCACCACTTTCATTTGGTAAGTCACATCATCTTTGTTTTTAGATATATTTTTCCTACGTGGAATGTTTCCCTCTAAAATATATATATATATATATATATATATAGAGAGAGAGAGAGAGAGAGAGAGAGAGAGAGAGAGAGATTATTCCTTGTGTCGTATGAATGGATATTTTGGTTTTTGGAGCAATCTTGCTATTTTCATCTACGATTTTTCTTATAAATATTATTGTTTCTAGGATATATAGGTATGGTAATAGAAGAATATGAAGCTTTTTAAATGAGGGTTTGCATGAAGATCGGGGTGCTGAGCCTTCCGTGGCTCTTATAATTCTTTTTTTGTGCAATAAAACAGCATTTGCTGTGTGGTGAATTTCCCCAGCAAATTAAACCATATCTTAGTAGTGATTCTGTTTGGGCATAGTACACATTTTTAATGGCTTGTATTGATGTGCGTCCAGCAAGAATTTTTATACTATAACAAATGGTATTTAATTTACTACATAGGTCTTGTGTGTGTTTCTGCCGTCTTAGGTCATCTTGGATCCAAACCCCCAAAAATTTGGTGCTATTTACAATTTCAAGTCTTTTGCCTAACAGTTCTGTGGCTGCAGTTAAAGGCTGTTTATTCTGCACTGTGTGTAGATGCATAGTGTTTGTTTAATGTGCGTTTATTAAGTTGTTCATTGCGAACCATTCTGATACATGTGAAGTGCTCTTTTTTATTTCATTTTGGAGGTCTTCTGGGGTCTTTCCTTCGATAAGTACATTTGTATCGTTACCATATTTAATGTACTTATAGTTAGGACTGGATGGCTCCAGGTCATTTACAAACAGCAAGAAAAAGATTGGTCCAAGTACGGAACCCTGCGGCACACCATATTTAACACACTGTTTTTCTGATTGATAGGAAGTTAAATTTTTTCCTTCTTTGTACAAGACTTCAACTATTAGGCGTCTGTTGTGTAGATATGACTCCACCCACTCATAGGCTGGGCCTCTGACACCAACATTTTCTAGCTTTCTAAGCTGTTAGATGTATGATGTTAATGATGTCAAATGCTTTTGAAAGATCTAGGAATATTGCTGCTATGTGTTCTTTTTTTATCTCATGCATTTAAAGACCCATTTAAGAAACGATAATAGCTGTCTCAGTGGATTTACATTTTCGGAAACCACGCTGTATAGCTGAGAAAAGTTTATTTTTTTCAACGAAATCTATGAGTGGCCCCCCCCATGAACCATGGACCTTGTTGTTGGTGGGGAGGCTTGCGTGCCTCAGCGATACAGATGGCCGTACCGTAGGTGCAACCACAACGGAGGGGTATCTGTTCAGAGGCCAGACAAACGTGTGGTTCCTGAAGAGGGGCAGCAGCCTTTTCAGTAGTTGCAAGTGCAACAGTTTGGATGATTGATCTGGCCTTGTAACAATAACCAAAACAGTCATGCTGTGCTGGTACTGCGAACGGCTGAAAGAAAGGGGAAACTACAGCCGTAATTTTTCCCGAGGGCATCCAGCTTTACTGTATGATTAAATGATGTTGGCGTCCTCTTGGGTAAAATATTCCGGAGGTAAAATAGTCCATTCGGATCTCCGGGCGGGGACTACTCAAGAGGATGTCATTATCAGGAGAAAGAAAACTGGCGTTCTACGGATCGGAGCATGGAATGTCAGATACCTTAATCGGGCAGGTAGATTAGAAAATTTAAAAAGGGAAATGGATAGGTTAAAGTTAGATATAGTGGGAATTAGTGAAGTTCGGTGGCAGGAGGAACAAGACTTCTGGTCAGGTGACTACAGGGTAATAAACACAAAATCAAATAGGGGTAATGCAGGAGTAGGTTTAATAATGAATAGGAAAATAGGAATGCGGGTAAGCTACTACAAACAGCATAGTGAATGCATTATTGTGGCCAAGATAGATACGAAGCCCACACCTACTACAGTAGTACAAGTTTATATGCCAACTAGCTCTGCAGATGACGAAGAAATTGAAGAAATGTATGATGAAATAAAAGAAATTATACAGATTGTGAAGGGAGACGAAAATTTAACAGTCATGGGTGACGAATTCGAGTGTAGGAAAAGGGAGAGAAGGAAACGTAGTAGGTGAATATGGATTGGGGCTAAGGAATGAAAGAGGAAGCTGCCTGGTAGAATTTTGCACAGAGCACAACATAATCATAGCTAACACTTGGTTTAAGAATCATGAAAGAAGGTTGTATACATGGAAGAACCCTGGAGATACTAAAAGGTATCAGATAGATTATATAATGGTAAGACAGAGAGTTAGGAACCAGGTTTTAAATTGTAAGACATTTCCAGGGGCAGATGTGGACTCTGACCACAATCAATTGGTTATGACCTGTAGATTAAAACTGAAGAAACTGCAAAAAGGTGGGAATTTAAGGAGATGGGACCTGGATAAACTTAAAGAACCAGAGGTTGTACAGAGTTTCAGGGAGAGCATAAGGGAACAATTGACAGGAATGGGGGAAAGAAATACAGTAGAAGAGGAATGGGCAGCTTTGAGGGATGAAGTAGTGAAGGCAGCCGAGGATCAAGTAGGGAAAAAGACGAGGGCTAGTAGAAATCCTTGGGTAACAGAAGAAATATTGAATTTAATTGATGAAAGGAGAAAATATAAAAATGCAGTAAATGAAGCAGGCAAAAAGGAATACAAACGTCTCAAAAATGAGATCGGCAGGAAGTGCCAAATGGCTAAGCAGGGATGGCTAGAGGACAAATGTAAGGAAGTAGAGGCTTATCTCACTAGGGGTAAGATAGATACTGCCTACAGGAAAATTAAAGAGACCTTAGGAGATAAGAGAACGACTTGTATGAATATCAAGAGCTCAGATGGAAACCCAGTTCTAAGCAAAGAAGGGAAAGCAGAAAGGTGGAAGGAGTATACAGAGGGTCTATACAAGGACGATGTACTTGAGGACAATATTATGGAAATGGAAGAGGATGTAGATGAAGATGAAATGGGAGATACGATACTGCGTGAAGAGTTTGACAGAGCACTGAAAGACCTGAGTCGAAACAAGGCCCCCGGAGTGGACAACATTCCATTGGAACTACTGACGGCCTTGGGAGAGCCAGTCCTGACAAAACTCTACCATCTGGTGAGCAAGATGTATGAAACAGGCGAAATACCCTCAGACTTCAAGAAGAATATAATGACTCCAATCCCAAAGAAAGCAGGTGTTGACAGATGCGAAAATTACCCAACTATCAGTTTAATAAGTCACAGCTGCAAAATACTAACACAAATTCTTTACAGACGAATGGAAAAACTAGTAGAAGCCAACCTCGGGGAAGATCAGTTTGGATTCCGTAGGAACACTGAAACACGTGAGGCAATACTGACCTTACGACTTATCTTAGAAGAAAGATTAAGGAAAGGTTGGTTGGTTGGTTGTTTGAGGTTAAAGGGACCAAACAGCAAGGTCATCAGTCCCTTGTTTCAAATAGACTCCATTCTGCTAACGGGACATCTCAGTATAGTCAGAAAAATAAAACGGATAAAGGGGAAACGTAAAAGGGCAGTCACGTTGTCATTAGTAAAAACAAATGAGGGAAGTTGGCAAGAGAACGAACCCAACACTATGCTGAAACAGCATAGGCAAGACCACCTGTGACTTAAAAGGTACAACTGCTATAATGCAGAAAGTACGTATGGGAATAGAAAAACTAACCAAGCCTTAAAAAGAAGGGGTAAAACAGAGTAAAAGGGAAAGAAAAGAGGATTCCGGTCAGGGAGGTGAATCGGGAATCTCTGAACACTGCCTACAGTGGGAGACACCCAAACACTCACCGCCCTGCCCCAACACCAGAGGGAGATTAAAAACTTTAAAACTGAGAATAAAAACCACTCTCCCGGAGGAAACCTAGAACCAGAGAGACCATCCGGGAATCGTCAGCCAACATCAAAGGTAAAGTGTGGGGGAGTCTGTACTTAGCACGCAGAGCCAAAAGAAGGGGGCATTCAACCAAAATGTGGGCCACTGACTGGAAGGCTCCACAACCACATAGCGGGGGTGGCTCATCACGCAAAAGGAAACCATGGGTCAGCCTGGTATGGCCAATGCGGAGACGACACAGTGTGGTCGAGTCCTTGCGGGAGAGGCTAAAGGAAGAACGCCATGGGCCTGTATTCACCTTAATGGCACGAAGTTTATTAGACAGTGGAGTAGCCTCCCAAGAATTGGCCCATGACTGTGCAAAGTGGGATTTGATGTGAAGCCGTAAATCCGCTGCAGGAGGGGTTACAGAAAACGGGGGGGGTAAGTAACTGCTCCCCCAGCCAAACGATCAGCGAGCTCATTACCCGGGATACCCACATGGCCCGGGACCCATAAGAAGTCAATGGAACAAGCAGCACGGTGAAGATCAGCGAGATGGTCATGGATGGCAGAGACCAAGGGATGGCGCGAAAAACACCGGTCAATAGCAAGAAGGCCACTCATCGAGTCCGTACATAACAAAACGCAGTTGTGTTGGGATTGTTTAATAAAGGTAAGGGCCCGGGAAATTGCCATCAATTCCGCAGTAAACACCCCACATGAGGGTGGCAGTAGATGATTTTCCGTTCCAACGAAGGACGTGAAGGCATACCCAACATGATCAGCAGATTTAGAGCCATCAGTGTAAAAAACAACAGCATCCCGAAACTCCCATAAAATTTGGCGGAAAAAGGAACGGAACACCACCGGGGGGATGGAATCTTTCGGACCGCGGCGGAGATCCATCCGAATTCGAGGCCGAGGAATTAACCAAGGAGGGGTGGAGGGGAGGGAGCGAGGAAGACAGGACAAAGAAGGAAGCCGAAAATCACGGGTAAGACACGCAAGGCGCAGCCCAACCGGTAAACCCGCCCGAGGGCGGGAGTCAGGCGGGCGACGTCCATGGTCTGGGAATAGGATAGAATAGGAAGGATGAGCGGGAGAAGAACGGATAGTAAGGGCATAAGACACCAGAAGCTGGGACCGCCGAACAGAAAGGGGGGGGATCCCAGCTTCAACCAGGAGACTATCAACAGGGCTAGTAGGGAAGGCACCGGTGGCCAAACGGATACCACGATGGTGGACTGGATCCAGCACGTGCAGCGTGGAAGGAGCAGCTGAACCATAAACTTGACAACCATAGTCCAAACGTGACAGAACTAGAGCACGATAAAGATGGAGGAGGAGGGAACGGTCCGCACCCCAGGAGGAGTGGGCAAGGAAGCGAAGGACATTGAGTTTACGGAAACATCCTACCTTCAGGAGTCTGATACGGGGCAGCCAAGTGAGCCTGTTGTCGAAAAGAAGACCTAGGAAACGAAACTGTGGAACCACAGGCAATCTTTGTGCAGCGAGATAGAGCTCTGGATCAGGGTGGACCGTAGTACGGCGACAGAAGTGGACCACCCGCGATTTTAAAGGAGAGAATTGAAACCCGTGGGAGAGGGTCCATGCAGAGGCACGCCGTATAGCCACCTGGAGCTGCCGTTCTGCAGATGGCATCGAGGAGGAACTAACCCAAATGCAGAAATCATCCACATACAGGGCAGGGGCGACCAAGGGACCGACAGAGGCCACAAGTCCATCGATAGCAATGAGGAAAAGAAGGACACTCAAGACAGAACCCTGTGGGATGCCCGTCTCCTGGGTCCGTGGAGAACTAAAAGCAGTACCAACTCGAACTCTGAATGACCGATGGATCAGGAACTGGCGGATAAAAATCGGGAGTGGGCCCCGAAGACCCCACTGATGAAGGGTTAGTAAGATGTGATGGCGCCAGGCCGTGTCATAGGCCTTGCGAAGGTCAAAAAACACTGCAACCAAATGGCGGCGCTGGGAAAAAGCCTGCCGAACTGCGGATTCCAAGCGAAGCAAATGATCGATTGGAGATCGTCCCTCTCGAAAGCCACACTGGTAAGGGGACAATAGATCTCGAGATTCGAGGACCCAAGTGAGCCGACGGGCTACCAGCCGTTCAAGTAACTTACAACCAACATTGGTCAAACTAATTGGCCGATAGCTGTCAACAGATAGGGGGTTCTGACCAGGCTTAAGGACAGGAACCACAATGCTATCCCTCCACTGAGAAGGGAATTCACCCTGGAGCCAGATACGGTTAAACACCCGAAGAAGATGGTGCCGTTGTGGAGCACTGAGATGTTGAAGCAGCTGGTTATGAATGGAATCTGGGCCAGGAGCCGTATCATGAGAAGCAGATAGAGCAGAAAGAAATTCCCATTCAGTGAAAGGTTCGTTGTAAGATTCTGACTCACAAGTGGTGAAACATAAGGTGACAGCTTCAGCCTGCTGTTTTTGATGAAGGAAAGCAGCTGGATAGGAGGCCGACGCTGATGCCACTGCAAAATGGGTCGCAAGATGTTCTGCAAGAACTAATGGGTCCGTACAAATGCCATCTGGGAGGTGAAGGCCTGGGAGGGTGGACTGCCGATGGCAACCTTGGAGAGAGCGAAGTGTAGCCCATACCCGTGACAGAGGGACAGTGGAACCAAGGGAAGAAACGAATCGTTCCCAACATATCCGCTTGCTCTGTTTGATTAAATAACGGGCTTTAGCGCGAAGGCGCTTAAAGGTAGAAAGGCTGGCTACAGATGGGTGCCTCTTAAAGTGTTGCAAAGCTCGACGGCGATCACGGATGGCAATGGCAATGGCCGTACTCCACCACGGGACTTGCCGACGACGAAATTGTCCAGATGAGCGCGGGACAGCAAGGTTAGCAGCGCGAACAATCGCGTCAGACACGTCACGTAGGACGTCATCAATACAACCCGACAAAGAGGGAGAAAACTCGACCTGTGCAGTATATAGAGGCCAATCGGCGCGGTGGAAAGACCAACGAGGTAACCTCTCCATCGGGGAGCGGGAAGGGAGCGTGATAATCAACGGGAAATGGTCACTATCACAAAGGTCGTCGTGTGGCGACCAGTGTAATGAAGGGAGGAGAGAGGGAGAAGAAAGAGAAAGATCAATGGCAGAAAAGGTACCATGACCAGCACTGAAATGAGTAGGGGAGCCATCATTAAGAAGGCACAGGTCGTGGTCTGCAATAAATTGGTCGATAAGAAGACCTCGTCTAGATGGAAAGGCACTGCCCCACAAAGGATGATGAGCATTAAAATCCCCAAGGAGGAGGAAGGGAGGAGGAAGTTGCTGAAGAAGGGTGGTTAAGACAGCAGGTGTAAGAGTCCTGTCAGGAGGGAGATAAAGATTGCATACTGTGACTGCAGAGTCTAAGTGGACCCTAACAGCAACTGCTTCCAATGTAGTTTGGAGAGGAATCCACGTGCTAGCAATGTCTGTACGGACCAACGTACAAACGCCACCAGAAGCCCGCAAGGGTCCGACCCGATTTCGACAGAAAACACGGAACCCACGGAGGGTCGGTGAGTGAGCATCAGTAAAATGAGATTCCTGGAGAACCACACAAGCTGCTGAGTAGGACGAAAGAAGGGATTTCAATTCCGGAAGGTGACGATAGTAGCCATTACAATTCCATTGGAGAACCACAGAACGATGGTTTAAATGAGGGCTGAACACGCTAAATCCAGTCATACCGCCGGGTCCCCACCTGTCACCGACAAGGAGGGGGCGACATCCATAAACGACAGGTCAGAATCCGGTTGTGAAGCCGGGGAAGGGACCTCCGGTGACACCAGAGGCTCTTTGTCCCGGGACTTATGTTTCTTCTTCTTTTCAGGCTGAGATCGAGGAGGGCTGTGTGGCATAATGGAGCCAGCTGCAGCAAGATCAGGAACAGAAAGAGACCGGGCGACCTGGGGGCCGATAGACCGCGGCTCTCGCGGTCGCCGCGCTGCAGCAGACCTTTGACCTGGAAGGTGCCGGGAAGGGGCATCCCGGGAGAGGCGCCCTTGACCGGCAGACGCCGAAGGAGTGGGACACTTCTCCGGCTGGGGAGGGGGAGCGGCGCCCAGAGGAGAAGGTGTGGGAGCCGCAGGGGAGGGGGGAAGGAGAGGGGTCCGGGACGGGGGTAAGGAAGGGGGACGAAGGGATGAAGATGTAACCAAGGCGTAACTAGATGTCATGGACACAGGGTGCAATCGTGCATATTTCTTACGGGCCTCTGTGTAGCTTAAACGATCAAGAGACTTATACTCCTGTATCTTTTTTTCTTTCTTATAGACTGGGCAATCTGCTGAACGTGGAGAATGACTACCATGACAATTTACACATACAGGAGGGGGAACACAGGGACTCCCCTCATGGAGTGGACGTCCACAGTCACCACACAGAGGGTCCTGGGTACAGCGAGAAGACATGTGGCCAAAACGCAAGCACTTAAAACACCGCATAGGAGGTGGGATGTACGGCTTCACATCACAGCGATAGACCATAATCTTAACTTTCTCAGGAAGGGTATCCCCTTCAAAGGCCAGGATAAAGGCACCAGTATCAATACGATTATCTTTAGGACCCTTCTGAACACGCCGAACAAAGTGAACACCCCGCCGTCCGAGATTGTCCCGAAGTTCCTCATCAGTTTGAAGGATGAGGTCTCTGTGAAAAATCACACCTTGTACCATATTTAGAGACTGGTGAGGGGTAATGGACACGGGAATTGTGCCAAGATGGGTACAGGCACGAAGGGCCGCAGATTGGGCAGCCGAAGCAGTTTTTATCAGTAACGAACCTGACCGCATCTTGCTCAGGGAGTCCACTTCGCCGAACTTGTCTTCAATGTGTTCCACAAAGAATAAAGGTTTGACACTGGTGAAAGTATCTCCATCAGTCCTGGTGCAAACTAGATAACGGGGGAAAGGTTTTGCCCCTAGACGACGGGCCTGACCCTCCTCCCAGGGGGTAGCCACGGAAGGGAAGGCCGAAGGGGCAAGAGAAGCAGCACTTGAGGAATCAGTACCACGCAGAGAGACGGCCGCAGAAGAGCGGCCAGAGGTTTGGACCCTTATGCGTTTCATCTGCATAGCGTCCGCCCTGATACCACCCACTCCGATCAGGGGCTCTCCTCACGGGCGCCACCCAGCCACAGCAAGGGCCGTCTGGCACGGCGGCCATTGCCGGGAGTTCCGATGCTCCAGGATGACGAGCAACCACTCCAAGGCATGCATGAGGAGGTCACAGCTCAGGTATCAGAAGTGTGATCCCTGTGTGTTCAGGGGGCTCAACCAAAAGGGTACATAGCGACCCCACCACACGGGCTGGCTACCGTGCTGGCTATGCACCCTAGCATCAGACAACGACGTAGAAGAAAAGGTGGAATATACTAGGAGGGCACACGTCGGAGACACTAGGTAAGGTGCTCTTCCCCAAATGGCTCACACTACGGAAGAGAAATTTTGGAATGGAGGTCAAACCCCAGAGGGGGACCAAGGAATGCCAAAAGGAGGAGATGATTACGCAACAAAGCCAGAGTGTAAAACCAACAGAACCAGGAGGATAGCGGGGGCCAACATAAGCAAGGACACCAATAGAGGGAGAGGAGAGGGCGAGGGGAAAGGGGTATGGAGGGGAAAGGAGGGGAAGGGAAAGGAAATGCAGCCCGGGAGAGAAAGAAGGCTGCAATGGCTCGGGGCCCCGTGCTCGCCACGCACGTATCCACGAAAGAGTTGTGGACCCCCTGGGGGGATTAAGGAAAGGCAAACCTACGTTTCTAGCATATGTAGACTTTGAGAAAGCTTTTGACAATGTTGACTGGAATACTCTCTTTCAAATTCTAAAGGTGGGAGGGGTAAAATACAGGGAGCGAAAGGCTATTTACAATTTGTACAGAAACCAGATGGCAGTTATAAAAGTCATGGGGCATGAAAGGGTTGTAGCCTCTCCCCGATGTTGTTCAATCTGTATATTGAGCAAGCAGTAAAGGAAACAAAAGAAAAATTCGGAGTAGGTATTAAAATCCATGGAGAAGAAATAAAAACTTTGAGGTTCGCCGATGACATTGTAATTCTGTCAGAGACAGCAAAGGACTTGGAAGAGCAGTTGAATGGAATGGACAGTGTCTTGAAAGGAGGATATAAGATGAACATCAACAAAAGCAAAACGAGGATAATGGAATGTGGTCGAATTAAGTCGGGTGATGCTGAGGGAATTAGATTAGGAAATGAGACACTTAAACTAGTAAAGTAGTATTGCTATTTGGGTAGCAAAATAACTGATGATGGTCGAAGTAGAGATGATATAAAATGTAGACTGGCAATGGCAAGGAAAGGGTTTCTGAAGAAGAGAAATTTGTTAACATCGAGTATAGATTTAAGTTTCAGGAAGTCATTTCTGAAAGTATTTGTATGGAGTGTAGCCATGTATGGAAGTGAAACATGGACGATAAATAGTTTGGACAAGAAGAGGACAGAAGCTT
This sequence comes from Schistocerca piceifrons, assembly GCF_021461385.2. Taxonomy (NCBI): domain Eukaryota; kingdom Metazoa; phylum Arthropoda; class Insecta; order Orthoptera; family Acrididae; genus Schistocerca; species Schistocerca piceifrons. The sequence goes on along the minus strand of NC_060143.1, from coordinate 231,506,427 downwards.
TTGAAATGTGGTGCTACAGAAGAATGCTGAAGATTAGATGGGTAGATCACATAACTAATGAGGAAGTATTGAATAGGATTGGGGAGAAGAGAAGTTTGTGGCACAACTTGACCAGAAGAAGGGATCGGTTGGTAGGACATGTTCTGAGGCATCAAGGGATCACCAATTTAGTATTGGAGGGCAGCATGGAGGGTAAAAATCGTAGAGGGAGACCAAGAGATGAATACACTAAGCAGATTCAGAAGGATGTAGGTTGCAGTAGGTACTGGGAGATGAAGCTTGCACAGGATAGAGTAGCATGGAGAGCTGCATCAAACCAGTCTCGGGACTGAGGACAACAACAACAACAACAACATCTATGAGTGAAAAATAAAAGGAAACTATGGCTCAACATTTGTCATGGATATGTACATAAACATTTATGAATCTTGTTTAGATGATTCGGAAATTAATCTTGAGACACCTCACCAAGTAGCCACACCACAAACATACCATCAACACATCTGTGAAAGAGGGTAAAATGGTGTTCTTAGTGTGAATTCTTCTGATTCTCTTAGCCAGAAACATGTAGTTATAGGTGACAACAGCTAGCTATTTGTCATATTAGTTGCCATAATGAGACGGGAAACTGTTAAGCAAAACAGAATGACTTCACAAGTAGGGTTTCAACATGTTCCAGTAAGAGCAATGCACCTTTGAGAAAAACTGATGAACAGCGTATCATCATGCCTAACTTCTAATATGCTCATAGCAGTGATCCATACACACACACACACACACACACACACACACACACACACACACACACACACACACACTTTGCATGGTGAGCAGACATTTACCAAGCATCTACTTTCATGACTCAATAGCACTAAGCGTCTTAACGACAAATTCTTGTCGTTTACCTCTGGAAAACCATATGGACAAGGTGGTGTTAGTATTAGTAGTTTCAAATGTTTCACAAACTCTTATGATGACGCAAATGACCAGTTACCTCCATTATTAAATGGATTTTTTTTCTTTTTTCCTTCATTTTCTTGTGAGCTGGAACAATTGAGAATTGAGACAGCTGTCATTTTCTCCTTTTAGTCAATTTTGTGGAGAAGCACAGACATGGTCTCACTATGACACACAATTCATGGAGGTCACACATAACAGTTGCTTCTTGTTTCTGTATGTCTTTGTAGAGACGAAACCCTGTTGACACACTGTGAAATGGATTATAGCACATGAATATGAATCTTTTGGCAACTAACTGATATTATTTGGCAAAAGATAGAGTGTATCCTATGATGATGGTACAGCACAGAGTTCTTACTGTGACAATCTAGTCATGGACAACTTGAAAGAAAAGTTTGCTTCCAACAATTATAAGACAGAAAATCTAAGTAGGCACTCATACTTAGCATAACATCAATGTAAGGCAACTGAAGATTTTCTTCATACCTAACACCAGTGAGGCCTCTGCAAGAATCACGAGAGCATTGACTGAAACGGGTATTACCAAGACCATTTTGTAGCTACCTGCAAAATATTACACTGTATGGACAGCATGATACATCAGGGCTTCACATTCCCTCTCCTTACAAAAGTGATAGACCATACATAGGCCAGACAACTCCATGTTTCCCATCACTGCAGGAAAATACATACAGTGTAAGAGATGGCACTTCTGGAGTAGAGCAGAGAACAATTTTCCTTCTTTAAAACACCATGTGTTTGTTAACTGACTGGTTGTTTTTGTGATAGCCTAATTGAGGTGTCAACAACTATGAATACAACAGAATACTGTTAAACTGGATTAAGCATTTGGGGGGAGGGGGGGGGGATGAAAGAAGCCTCTCAGAAGACTGTGGGAACCAATAACACACTCCATGGGGAAAAATTTAACACAAGCAAACTATTCCAAACTGGAACTGCTACACAGGAACAAATTATATGTAACTAATTCTCTGTGTAAGTACACTGAGGTGACAAAAGTCATGGGATGCCTCCTAATATTGTGCCAGACCTCCTTTTGCACAGCATAGTGCAGTAACTCCATGTGTCATGGACTCAAGTCATTGGAAGTCCCCTGCAGAAATACTAAGCCATGCTGCTTCTAAAGCCATGAGATAGTGCACCAGCAAGTCTCTCAATTATGTCCCATAAATGTTCGACGAGATTCATGTTGGGTGTTCTGGGTAGCTAATTCATTTTTCGAATTGTCCAGAATGTTCTTCAAACCAATCACACACAACTGTGGCCCAGTGATATGGCACATTGTCATACATAAAAATGTCAGTTTGGAAACATAAAGTCCATGAATGGCTGTGAATGGTCTCCAAGATCACACAGTAACCCTACCATCAGCTCTTACCAACTGAAATCAACGACACACCTGACCACACCGTGGCTTTCCAGTCATCCAGGGTCCAACCTATAAGTTCATGAGCCCAGGACAGGCACTGTAGGCAAAGTCGTGCTGTTAGCAAAGGCAGTCTCATCAGTCATCTGCTGCCATAGCCCATTAATGTGACATTTTGGCACACTGTCGTAACTGACAACCTTGTCACATTCACATGTCCCACATTCATTTCTGCAGTTCTGCAGTTCTTTCACACAGTGTTGCTTTTTTTTTTTTTTTTTTTTTTTAGGGCGCAAAACTTCTATGGTCATTAGCGCCCAGCCCGTGAAGTAGGAAACAGGAAAAAAACGAAATTTAAAATCAGCAGCAATGGGAACAAAGTCATAAAATTTGAGAAACTAAAGGCAGAAGGAATGCTTAAAAATCCACAATAGAAAGGAGTTAGTTGTCCCTAAAAAAAAAAAAAAAATAAAAAAAAACTTCAGATGACTGACGTCATTTCACTGTCACTAATAAACTGTAGAATGCGGTCAGCTGAGCGCGTGTCATCTGCTAAAATCGACGATAGATCAGGCGATAGCTGTAGACGGGAGCGTAACGGATTAAAATAGGGGCATTCAATTAAAAGGTGTGACCGTCCACAGCTGAGAGCAGTGGGGACAGAGTGGGGGAGGATCACCGCTTAAAAGATGTCAATGGCTAAAAAGACAGTGACCTATCCGGAGTCTAGCTAAAATTACCTCCTCCCGACGACGCGTTCGGGAGGAATAGGTCCAAGCGCAAGGAGGGGCTTTCACTTCCCGCAATTTATTATGGGGAAGTGTTGACCAATGCGCATGCCATAAATGAGCAACTTGGCGACATAAACCGCTCCGTAGATCGGTAAATGGAAGAGACTGAATAGCTGGCCGAGGAAGAGAGACTGCAGCCTTGGCCGCTATATCGGCCGCCTCATTCCCACAAATACCAGCGTGTCCCGGGAGCCAGAGGAACGCCACTGAGACGCCCCCCAGGTGGAGCAAGCGCAGACAGTCCTGAATCCAGTGGACCAGAGGGTGCACAGGGTAAAGAGCTTGGAGACTTAGGAGAGAGCTGAGAGAATCTGAGCAGATTACGTACTGTATCCGCTGATGGCGGCGGATGTAGTGGACAGCCTGGAGAACAGCGTAAAGCTCCGCAGTATAAACCGAACACTGGTCGGGAAGCCGAAAGTGATTTGGGGTGTCGCCAACAATATAGGCACTCCCTACACCTAACGATGTTTTCGAGCCGTCGGTGTAAATAAATGTGGCTTCCGTCATTTGTGCACATAGAGCAGCAAATGTCCGACGGTAAACAAGTGTAGGGGTACCATCCTTGGGAAATTGACATAGGTCGCTGATCAAGTCGATCCGGGGACGGAGCCAAGGCGGTGCTGTACCCCAAGTTGTCAAGAAGGTTTTAGGAAAGAGGAAGGAAAGAGAATGGAGCAGTTGACGGAAGCGGACTCCCGGGGGTAGTAGGGAGGAGGAGCGGCCTGCATACCCGACATCAAAGGAGGCGTCGAAAAAAAGGTCATGGGCTGGATTAGCAGGCATGGAAGACAGATGGCTAGCATAACGACTCAGAAGGACTGCCCGCCGATTGGACAGCGGAGGTTCAGCAGTCTCAGCATAAAGGCTTTCCACAGGGCTGGTGTAAAAAGCTCCAGACACTAAACGTAATCCACGGTGGTGGATAGAGTCGAGACGCCGAAGAATAGACGGCCGAGCAGAGGAGTAGACTATGCTTCCATAATCCAATTTCGAGCGCATCAAGGCGCGATAGAGGCGGAGAAGGACCACTCGGTCCGCTCCCCAGGAGGTACCATTCAGGACACGGAGAGTGTTAAGGGAACGCAGACAGCGAGCCGAAAGATACGAAACGTGGGAGGACCAGCACAGTTTTCTGTCAAACATAAGACCCAAGAATTTAGCGACGTCGGAAAACGGAAGGTTGACAGGACCTAGATGTAAGGAGGGCGGAAGAAACTCCTTACGTCGCCAAAAGTTAACACAAACGGTCTTACTGGGTGAGAAACGGAAGCCGGTTTCGATGCTCCGCGAGTGGAGGCGATCGAGACATCCTTGAAGACGTCTTTCAAGAAGGCTGGTCCGTTGAGAGCTGTAGTAGATCGCAAAATCGTCCACAAAGAGGGAGCCCGAGACATCAGGAAGGAGACAATCCATAATTGGATTAATGGCGATGGCAAACAGTACAACACTCAGCACGGAGCCCTGGGGTACCCCGTTTTCTTGGGAGAAAGTACGGGAGAGAGTAGTGTTCACCCGCACCCTAAATGTGCGCTCTGCCATAAATTCGCGAAGAAAAGGGGGTAGCCGACCTCGAAAGCCCCAAGAGAACAGTGTGCGAAGGATGACTGTCCTCCAACAGGTATCGTATGCTCTCTCCAAATCAAAAAATATTGCTACTGTTTGGCGTTTCTGGAGAAAATTGTTCATGATATAAGTGGAGAGAGCAACAAGATGGTCAACTGCAGAACGATGCTTTCGGAATCCGCATCGGGCAGGTGTTAAAAGACTGCGGGATTCCAGCCACCAAGCTAAACGGTAATTCACCATACGCTCCAAAACCTTACAGACACTACTCGTGAGAGAAATGGGGCGATAGCTAGAGGGGAGATGTTTGTCCTTTCCAGGTTTCGGAACGGGAACGACAATAGCTTCCCGCCATCGCCTGGGAAAGGTACTGTCGGTCCAAATTCGATTATAAAGGCGAAGGAGGTAACGCAGGCTATGGGTTGATAAATGCAGCAACAGTTGGACATGGATACCATCCGGTCCTGGGGCGGAGGAGCGAGAAGAAGAGAGGGCATGTTGGAGTTCCCGCATGGAGAAAACAGTATTGTAGCTTTCGTGATTTTGAGAGGAGAAAGCAAGATGTCGCACTTCCGCTGCACGTTTCTTCGGGAGAAACGCTGGCAGGTAATTTGAAGAGCTCGAAATCTCAGCAAAGTGCTGACCCAATGAGTTAGAAATTGCGACGGGGTCCACTAAGGTATCATGCGCGACAGTGAGCCCAGAGATCGGGGAGAAACTAGGCGCGCCTGAGAACCGTCGAAGCCGACTCCAAACTTCCGAGGAGGGAGTGAAGGTGTTAAATGAGCTAATAAAGAATTTCCAGCTTGCCTTCTTGCTATCGCGGATGACGCGACGGCATCGCGCACGGAGCTGCTTATATCGGATACAGTTGGCCAAAGTTGGATGGTGACGGAAAATGCGAAGAGCACGTCGCCGCTCACGTATTGCGTCACGGCATGCCTCGTTCCACCAAGGAACTGGGGGCCGCCGGGGCAATTCGGAGGTGCGTGGTATTGAACGTTCCGCAGCTCTGAGAATAACGTCGGTAACATGTGTGACCTCATCGTCGACGCTGGGAAAGCGACTGTCATCGAATGTCGCTAGAGACGAAAAAAGTGTCCAATCGGCTTGGGCAAACTTCCAGCGTCGCGAGCGCATATATGGCAGGTGAGGCTGCAGTCTAAGAACACATGGAAAGTGGTCACTCGAGTGTGTGTCATCAAGGGTGAACCATTCGAAGCGCCGAGCTAGCGGAACAGTACCGACCGCAAGGTCCAAACGAGATAAATTTGTCGTGGAGGCAGACAAAAATGTGGGGACCCCAGTGTTGAGGCAGACTAGATCCACTTGGTGGAAGACGTCTAGCAATAGTGAGCCACGTGGATAAGGATGTGGAGATCCCCAAAGCGGGTGGTGGGCATTGAAGTCCCCAACCAGCAAATAGGGGGGTGGAAGCTGATCAAGAAGATGAAGGAGATCAGCTCGTGCCATTGGTGTGGACGATGGAACGTATACCGTACAAAGAGAGAACGTGTATCCAGAAAGGGAAAGACGGACGACGACAGCTTGGAAGGAACTGTTTAAGGGGATTGGGTGATAATGGAGAGTATCATGGAGCAGAATCATGAGTCCTCCATGGGCTGGAGTGCCTTCAACAGAGGGGAGGTCATATCGGACGGACTGAAAATGAGGGAGAACAAAGCGGTCATGGGGACGCAGCTTTGTTTCCTGAAGACAGAAGATGACCGGCGAGTAGGATCGTAAGAGGATCGACAATTCATCCCGATTGGCTCGAATGCCGCGGATATTCCAGTGAATAATGGACATAGGGTGATCAGAAAATGGAGGAATGTGACCAAGGGTGCTGTCAACTCAACGACTGCTCAGAGCTTGCGACCGACAGCATGGAACGGCATTCAGTCGAAGGCAGAAGATCCTGATCCATAGGTTGGTCAGGAGCAGCTCCTGCCACCAACGATCGGCCAGTTGACCGGCCACTAGCAGTGCGCCTCGGCGACACAGAAGACGGCTGAGGGCGATTTCCGCCAGGTGGTGCTGTAGATGGGACACGCCTTGGCGGAGAAGGAGAGGAACTGTGTTTCTTCGTAGCCTTCTTGGAAGTAGGATGTTTAGATGAAGGAGGAACCGATGGTTGTGAAGTTGCGGTACGTAAAAACTCTTCACGAGAATGCTCTTTTTTCGAAGACTTGGCGCCTAACTTTTGGGCTCAAGATTTAGCAGAACCCGACGAAGGGTGAGCCATAGAGTGGGCAGACGAAAGTGGTGAGGTTGAACGGGCGATCTTTGCGCTGGCCGATCTGACGACCGTGGTACTAAAGGTGAGGTCGCAAGTCTGCGTGGCCGCCTCCTTTGTTGGCCGAGGAGAAGAAAGGACAGTGCTGTATTTTCCTTTCTGAGGCACGGTGGGCTGTCGACTGGCGAGTAACTTTCGAGCAGCAAAGGTCGACACCTTTTCCTTCACTCTTATTTCCTGGATGAGCTTTTCGTCCTTAAAAACGGGGCAATATCGAGAGGAAGCAGCGTGGTCACCCATACAGTTGATGCAGCGAGGGGATGGAGGTGGACAAGCACCCTCATGGGCATCCTTGCCACACGTAACACATTTGGCCGGATTGGAACAGGACTGGCTGGTGTGATTGAACCGCTGACATCGATAGCAACGCGTAGGGTTTGGGACATAAGGGCGAACGGAAATTATCTCATAGCCTGCTTTGATTTTTGATGGGAGTTGAACTTTGTCAAATGTCAAGAAGACAGTGCGGGTTGGAATGATGTTCGAGTCAACCCTTTTCATAACCCGATGAACAGCCGTGACGCCCTGGTCAGACAGGTAGTGCTGAATTTCTTCGTCAGACAGTCCATCGAGGGAGCGTGTATAAACGACTCCACGCGAGGAATTTAAGGTACGGTGCGGTTCCACCCGGACAGGGAAGGTATGGAGCAGAGAAGTACGCAGCAATTTTTGAGCCTGGAGGGCACTGTGTGTTTCTAACAACAGGGTGCCATTCCGTAATCTGGAACAAGACTTTACAGGACCCGCAATTGCGTCGACACCTTTCTGAATAATGAAAGGGTTGACCTTGGAAAAGTCGTGACCTTCGTCAGACCGAGAAACAACAAGGAACTGTGGCAACGATGGAAGAACCGTCTGTGGCTGAGACTCAGTGAACTTACGTTTGTGAGCAGACATAGTGGAAGGTGAGGAAACCATTGCGGAAGAATCCCCCATGATTACCGGCGTCTCCGATGGCGCGCTCCTCCCTTGTGGGGGCCCTCACTGAGGGCACACCCGCCTTAGGTGATTGTTCACACCTCAGGTCACACCTCCCGACAAACGGACGGAGGGACCAATCGGCACTTTCGGAAGGTATCAGCTCGGGTAATCACCCCTCCCTGGGCCTGGCCGTTACCAGGGGGTACGTACGTGTCCTACCTGTCTACCCGGGGCGGGGAATTACGCGTTACCCCGTCACCGGCTACGCATGGAAGTGCGTGGGTCGGCCTTCAGACACGCACAGGGAGGAAAAAAGAGAAAGGGAAAGGAAAGAAGAGGGGGTCTCAAACGCCGCAGCGGAGAAAAGGGCAAGGAGAAGAGGGAAGGAAAAGAGAAGGACAGAGGAAGTACGAGGACTTGCAAGTGTAGAAAGCAAGGAATTTGGAACAGTTTCGAGCATCCGTCTCCGGACGTAGGCACAAACCATACTCCCAGAGGGGGAGAAAGGGAAGGAAAGAGCCAGAGGTGAGGGGGGGGGGGGGGGGGGTCGAAGATGGGGGACGGGGGGAGGGATGCGGAAAGGGAAGGGAAGGTATGCAGCCCGGAAAGGAAGGAGGGCCACATTAGCTCGGGGTCCCGTGCTCGCTACGCACGTGTCCACAAAAGAGTTGTGGACCCCCTGGGGGGGGGTGTTGCTTATTCGTTAGCACTGACAACATTATGCAAATGCCACCGCTCTCACTCATTAAGTGAAAGCCATTGGCCACTACGTTGTCCATGGTGAGATGCAAGGTCTGAAATTTGGCATTTTCGGAGCACTCTTGACACTGTGGATCTTGGAATATTTAGTTACCTAACACTTTCCAAAATGGAATGTCCCATGCAGCTAGCTTCAATTACCATTCTGCGTGCAACGTCTTAATTCCCATCATGTGGCCATAGTCATGTGGAAAGCTTTTCACATGAATCACCTGAGCACAAATGATAGCTCTACCAATGCACTGCCTTTTTAAAACCTGTGTACACAATACTACCGTCATCTCTATATGTGCATATCGCTATCCCATGACTTTCATCACCTCAGTGTATATGTGCGTGCTGTAATGCTAGAATTAATAATTAACATTTGGTCTCAGCAGAGCCTGGGAAGTCAGGAAGTCATGGTGGAGGCAATCGGTGCAGTGGAAGTGACATTACAACGAACCTTTAATTGTAGTGATAGGCGGTACAAGCAAGCAGCTATCAACCATTAAATTATGTTGAAGCAACTGATATGAATTATGGTGTGTTCCCTAAGGTGTCATTAGCAGTGGTTATCATCAGAGATCATCTGATGTTCTGGGCAGATACATTAATTAGCAGTTTCGATGCAGTTGCTGCAGCACATGAAGAAATGAATTTTCTGATTTTATTGGTGTAAAAACATTTGTATGTAAATGAAGGAGAGCTATATTAACTGCTGGAGTTAATTTTTCAGTCAACTTCACACTTTTTACACAGCAAAAAGAAAACTACTGTTTCTGATCTTGCATGGAAAAGAAAAAAGAAAAATGCAGTTTCTCAGTGGATTTTGAGGAACTGAATTGGCAAAATAATTTCATTTTCTTCAAACATTAGTGCAATGAATGAAATTTTCACTCTGCAGTAGTGTTCGCTGATATAAAACTTTCTGGCAGATTAAAGTTTTGCACTTGACTGGGACTCAAACCCAGGGTCTTTGCCTTTCATGGGAAAGTGCTCTATGAAGTCAGCTACTGGAGCACAACTCTCTACCTGTCCTCACAGCTTTACTTCCACCCGTACCTCATCTCCCACTTTGGATGGTAGGAGATTAAGTACTGGCTGAAGTAAAGCTGTGAGGATAGGTTGCGAGTTGTGGTCTAGTAGCTCAGTTGGTGGAGCACTTGCTCACGAAAGGCAAAGATCCTGGGTTTGAGTCCTAGTCCAGTGCACAGTTTTTGCCAGCAAGTTCCATTAGTGCACTGTCTTAGGTTTTACAGATCATAATTATCACATTTCAGTATTGATTACACAAACACATGTAGTTTACATACATCACATTACATCAGTGCTGGCACCTTTACATCCGATGCAGTTAATATGTAAAATATTGGGATGGTGGCCAAGTGGTAGAGTACTTGCTTGGAAACCAAAATGTCATGGCACTGAATCCCACTCAGACCATGGAGTATTTCAGTCTACCTTTAATCTGTGAATGATGTGAAGATACGGCAATAACAATACACTGTTTGGATTCCACATTAAACAGCAGAGCCACTTTCACTGGTAGATTAAGTTGGTATATGCCAGTCGCAGAAGTGGTGTCCAACTGAAAGACTTGCACCAGTCACTGAGCCACACAGTTACTATATAGATGTAAGATGCACCTAACATGACAGTTTTTTCATTTGAGATTTGGTCCAACACAGAAGTCAGCACATTTGATTTACAGGTGCTGACAATGTCCACCAGGGGTTTCTGTAGGTGAATTGCTCTCTGAGCAGTCAGCAGTGAAGCACATTCCAATGCTTATCTGAAAGAACTAATCATGATCCACCATCATGTCACTACAAGACAGGAGACTACTTGCCGATTTATCATGGACATACTTCCAAAATGACTGATAAGATTTTATTGCTCTTACAATTGTCTTTATATGAAGGGTCGCTGTTGCATTGCTGCCAAAAACTTAATAGGCCTATAATTCAATATCATGACAAAACTTGGACATTTGACACACTCGCCACAAAAAATAACTGCAAGCAGAGTCATAGACAGGGCATTATAAATAAAAATTGTGTGTTTTAAAATAAAATGATCACTGTTTTCTACTGAAAATTGTGTTACTTTATTGCGATATTTACTATTAATTATTAACTCCAGTTCACTGGTAGATCTATCCAAGAGACTTGAAAACCACTCATGCGACCCTTCCTGGAATATTGCTCAAGTGTGTGGGACCCATATCAACGAGGACTAACAGAGGATATTGAACGGCTAAAAATAAGGGCAGCAAGAATGGTCACAGGTTTATTTGTGTCCATAGGAGATAGTCACAAAGACTGAAAGAACTGAACTGGCAGACACTTTAAGATAAACACAAACTACTCTACAAAAGCCTACTTACAAAGTTTCTAGACCCACTTTTAAGTGGCGAATCTTTGAACATACTACAATTCTCTGTATATTGCTCTAATAGGGATCACGAAGACAAGATTAGTCGAATTACAATGTGCACACAAGTGTTAAAGCAAGCATTTTTGCAAAAAGCTCTAATGCCTTGTGCAATGGGACGTACCCTCTGCTCTGCAAGTAACAGTGGTTTGCAGAGAGTATAGATGTAGATGTATCACATTCTCAAAAATATCACGTGTACTGCAGCTACTGACAAAAAATAATTTCCAACACATGTTTATATGAGAGATTCTACAGTCTAAACACTGAACTGACTGCAAAAAATATAGCTACAGTTTCAACAGAAGTTTTGTAATGGAACTGGAAATCCCAACATTTTAGGAGTAGGGAGGGGGAAATTGTGGAATCACAAAAACTGAAAAGGCATGCAGAAGCATCAAATCCACTGCAACATGAAACCACAATAACTTAATTTAACTTATGATTAAAGCAGTTGAACATTGTCTCTTTCTTGATCAAAGAGATTCTGTGTAACTTTTCCTCAATTCCAGCATCAGTACTAACTCCCCTTTCCATAGCTGTTTATTTTTCTACAGCTAGAATCTCTAACTTATTTCCTAATTTGTGCATCTTCTAGTCCTGTTACAGCAGTTCCTTTATCAGCAATTGTTAATATCTCAGTCTGTCTCAAAAGTCTTAAAAATGCACTGTCTTTTGGGTACCTCTCTTCCCATAAGCCTTGAGTACACACACATTTCACTGCGTATGAAGGCAATTTAGTGGTTAGTTCTCTTACCCTTGTTTACTAGCTTAAATCAAGAGAAGCATAAGTTAATAGAGTCAGGTGTTGAGAGCCTCCACAAGGCATGAAAAATATTGTATTTCCAGGTGGGCGGCAAAGCAGGTACAGGAAGTAATGTTAAATATGCTGGATGCATAAAAATGCAAATATAATTGGTTACATCCCAAATATTTATTTCTGCAACATGTGAAACTTTCAATCTTACACCATGCAAGAAAATACTTTCTATTTCTGGCTTCCCAGTAACTATTTATGGTAGCATAATAGTGTTTACAAACATTTCCTCATGTTCACTACAACTTCATGGTTAGCATTCCTTGGGAAAGAACTGAAAATTGAATTATTTTCAGATGAAATCATTAAATAAGAGGCTGATCATCCACAGAGACTGCCGTTAAATGAATGCCACTACATTCTTGCCAACAATAACTTATTATTGTTAACTTAACAGTGATTAGTGATTTTACGCAATCAAATTAGAAGACTGGCAGATAGTCTGCATTCTTTGGCTTAGTGTGATGCAGCATCGCAATGACTATTCCCTTTACAGCAGCATTTGATTATGCCGATGTGTGATTATTTTTTTTAATTACCTTAATTTTTATAATAAGTCTCCAGTGTGTTCTGTCAGAGTTCTTACTGATTTAATCCAATGAATAAAGGTTAAAAAACTAAGGTTCCACGTATTTACGAAGACAGACTTGTGTATGGATGGAACAGTCTATACTTTAAAATGCTATACAGAAAAATGTTATTCAGCAGATGAAGTTGACAACTGACTTGTATTGTTGCATAATACTAATACAATAAAAACCAAATTTCAACACATCTTCACGCTCTTTTACACATATCTTAATGCTGACATGGACAAGGCAATTCCATGTTTCACTCAGACTGTACGGAACTGGAAGTAATGCACATTCTACTTCCCAACTACAACCACCAGCCTAGAGTGTGACAACTACCAAATTGTTCCATAACCTACCATAGGCTACGACTGAAAAAGCTTTCACTACATATGGAAGTGTACCTATTTGAAACTTTCTTACAAGACTGTGTGCTGAACTGTGACTAACTTGGAAAGGTAGAAAAAGATCTTAGTGACTCAGCTACTCTGGAGAACAACTTTAGAGCTTGTGGCTCTCTGTACATCTCTTCTTCCAAACTCAATCAGGCACTGCCAGCAAAACATAACAGTCTAGATTCTAGTTCTGGTTCACCATACAGATTTTTAATATTGCATGTCAGACACCACATTTTACATTTTGTAAGATTTGAGAGAAACAATCACTGGAACCATTACCACTGAAGACTAGGTTAGTAGGCAAAAAGTGGTGTTGCATACACTGCATTTAAGAGCACCTATGGTTGACAGGTCACCTAAAGTTTACATAAAATTTTAAAATGTTTGAAATAAGGAAATGAAGTAATATAGAAGGCTGTGCTTTTAACATACATTGTTGTTATACATAGTTTAACCGTGGTATCTACGAAGTCACAGAGAAAGCATCGTGGTTTTGGGAGTGGAAAGCCACATTTGTTATGGCCTGCACTGCAGACAGAAGTGAGAAGCAAACCTTAAGGAAACTGCAAGCAGGTAAGTTTCACTCAGTGTGTTTCAACTTCTTTCTGCATATGTTAGATTAATTTTAATTCTTTTGTGTTACTGAAAAGACTATAATTGCCTTTGTTTTGTTGAGTGTGGGATAAAATTAGTACTTTAAGCATTCACAAGTATGTCAACAATTGGTTCTTTTAAATTAACATAATGTTAAATATGACAGGGGTGTCAACTTTAGGTTTCCTATTACAACTTGAGTTTTAGACTGTATCTGAAAGTAACTTTAACGCTGTTCATAATTGTATTAGTTTTATTAAGCTATGTCACTTAGAACCCATAATTGACATAGTGTGTCAGCTTTAGGTATTCAAGTGTTTAATTTGGGAGTGGTATCTGATAATTTTAAATCTTTTATTTTCTATTATCAGTATTCTAAATAATTGTTATTTTTAACTGTTTTTTTTCCGGAAACATGGGTCCAAAGAAGTATCAACAATACTCACAAGAGTCTCTGATGGAGGCCATTGATGCAGTGAACCGTGGAATGAGCTATTCTTATGCTTCAAAACAATTTGGGATTGCAAGGGTAAGAGTGTCTACAGCATTTTCAGCAGATCAGGAAAATTTGCTAGCTGAGTGGTAAATAATGAAGGGGAAAACAGGGTTCCCAGTTTCGAAACAGACGTCGTCGTATTCTGCTAGAAAGTTGGCTGACAAATTAAAGTTTAAAGTAAAAGAGTCTTTTACCAGTAAGAAATAGTAGAATGGCTTTATGCAAAGACATCACGATTTAAGCTCAAGAATTTACCAAAATTTAACTACAAGCCGAAGAAATGCCACTCAAGATAATATTAAATTTTGGTTTAAGGAGGTTCATAGTTATTTTGAGGAGAGGGAGCTAGTTTCAGTGTTTGAGGACCCAAGTAGAATTTTTAATAGAGACGAAACTTCCTTCTTCCTCAATCCAAAGGGTGGAAAGGTTCTGGCTGAACAAGGATCGAAGACAGTGTATCAAGGGGCTGGAAATGATGAAAAGGAGAACAAAAAAACAATCATTATGGGAAATGCTGTTGGGGAACTTGTTCCACCAATGATTGTATTTAAGTAAATAGTTTTACCTGTTTATTAATTTTTGTATCTGTATTCTCTAACAAGCCTAGTTTACATTCTGAACATTTTCTTTCAGGTACACCAGAATACCAGCAGCTGCAGCCACAGCAGTAGCAAAGGAATGGGCCATTGGGCATTCAGAAAGTGGGTGGATGAACCATGAAAATTTCTATGAGTATATTGCCAACATTTTCTACTTATTGTTTGTAAAGAAAGGATTTCAGTTCACAATTGTTTTGTTTCTGGATGGCCATACATCACACTTGTCACTGTCCCTGAGTCAGTTTTGTGCAGAGAAGGGCACTGAAAAAGTGGCCCTATATCCAAATGCAACACACATTTTGCAACCTATGGATGTTGCTGTGTTCCGTACTCTAAAAATGTGTTGGAAGCAAAAAGTGCAAGAATGGCGCATGGAGAACTGACACTTAAATAAACAAAACTTTGCACATGTGCTCAGTTTAGTTCTAGATTGTGTAACGCCCGAGATCCTCCAGAATGGGTTATGTAAATGTGGATTATTTCCCTGGAATGCAGAAGCTGTTTTAGTTCCAGAATTAGATGTAACCAAGCCACAAGTGGCAACAACAAAAACAGCAATCCCAGAGTCCCAGTTGAAAGAGCACATAGCTTGGCTCGAAGATCAAATTGGACCAGAGAGACTACGAACTTTCGTGGAAAATAAGGGAGACTGGACAGGTTGTGCAGAAGATTTGTCCCTTTATAACCTTTGGAAGAAAATAAGTCAACAAGCTATACATAATCTGTCTCAGCAAGCAACCTCACCAGCACCATCATCTGCACCACAGGATGCCTTGCTGAGCTTGCCTCAGGCTTCATCACCAGAACAACCTTCTCAACTTCAAGAAGTGGGAAATACAACAGAGTCAGTGACACTTCTAGAACTTAGCACTCCACAAAAAGCAATAATGACAATAAATGAGCCGAAACCATCCATTAGTGCAGGATTTGTACCATCACCCTTTACAAAAGCTTTGTTTTGGCCTAGTCGTAGTGCTTCAACTAGAGTAACGAGAAGGAGAGAAAAAATTCCTCAAATGATAGATTACTTCCTAAAAATGGAGGAAATGAAAAAGAAACTAGAAATGGAGAAACAAGAAAGGAAGAAGGCTACAGAGGACAAGAAAATTATTCAACAAAAGAAGAGGGAAGAAAGACTAGCCAAGAAAGGAAAAAAGAAAGTGGTGGTGTCCGATTCAGATAATTCAGATGAGACTGAAGTTCCATTACAGGACAGTGACTCAGAATTGTATGAACAAGATTCTGATGAAATGTCATTAGAAAGTACCAGTGAAAAGAATGTGAAAGAAGGGGATTTTATCATTGCAAAAATTTGTGGGAGGAAAATGAAATACGTCACTCTTCAGTTACCTTTGCATTGTTCAAGAGGTGTCAAAAGATCTGATAAAAGTTATGGGACTGAAAAGTACTGATATAAGTAAGACAGAGTTTTTAGCAAATGAAACTGATATTTCCTTTATCTCTAACCATCAAATAATTGATGATGTACAGTTGCATGAACTGTCAGTGATGGAGGAAAGAATCAAATATGTTTTCAAAAAGTTGCTTAATGTAAAAGAAAAGTAGGTCATACATTGGTTTCTGACATTCTTTTGTAAACATTAATTTTCAGCAGTAAGCTCCTTTCTGAATTTTCAGTTGCTTTTATTCGTCTGTTTAAAAGATAACCAATAATTTGGTAAGGAACTTTAATTTTTAAGGACTATATTTACATGTACTTCAGGAGATTTACACATACTGTAAATGTTTGCAGTTAAACTTAAATAATAATAAAATAATTGGGTGTGACTAGCATTGCAGTTTTCTTTCCATCCTTGTCTAATTTTGGGGATATGGGAATTATGTCGACTACAGGTGCCAAAATCGTCAACTTTAGGAGCACGGCCTTTTTAGGGTGTCTATTTTAGGTGCAATTCAAGGGCTCACTTTCCAATTATTTTAGAAAAACACATAATTTCATTTTTACAAGACATGATATTTTAGATGAAAGCTGAGACTCTGAAGTTCCAGAAAATAATTTTAGAACCCACAATTATTTAATAGCATGGCCATAATATTAAAAAGTAGGAAAAAATTCTCTTAACGTGTCGACTATAGGTGCCCTAACCTTACTGCTCTGCATGTCAATGGAGAATACTGCCCGAAAAGCTGAGTTTTGTTCACGGCATCTGTGTCCAATACTGATCACTGCAGTATGCACAGATCTTGTGGCATAGAAAACTTTTATCAGTGATTGTCATCAAGTAAAGCTGCAAAAGTGTTTTTACTTGTCTGGCAAGGACGATGCAGCAACAAAACTCCCCTCCTCCCCCCCCCCCCCCCTTTGGAAGTTGTGTGACACTTTTTTTCCCTTTGTTTACTTATGGTTGACAATACATCTTTTTTCGCTTTCTCTGTGAACCTAAAAGTTGCATAAAATTTAGGAAATTATACTTCTACAAGGAAGGTTCTTAAATGACTAGTACATGGGCATACTTAAATAATATTGTGACTAACTTGGAAACTTGGCTATACATACAACACAGTACGATACTGGATGTGATTCATGGGCAATCAAACAGTTAACATTCCAATAATAACAATACATTTGAAATTGTCAGACTTTTTAACTACTGACATGTTCAGAGTTTTGTAAGAGGTAGCTTACTGATGAATATTTTTTTTTCACTATCTCTTACATCTCTTAAGTACATGCAAACAATTACTACACGATGTACGAAGCGTCCACCGCAATATGAGAAATAAAAAGCGACAGTCATTTATATCAAAATTAGAACTTAGTTCTGGGCAGAACCTGTTACTTTACATTACAATCACGCTCTCAGCAGCGATTATATGCTCTTATCCATTATAACGACAGAATTTGTAGTTCTTATAAGTACAAAAACAACTGCAAAATTGTCTGTACCTCCTGAAAGCTTCCCACAGGAATTCCCTACTAGGCATTTGTGAATTGAAGTAATACGCCATGGAAGGATCCAGTCACCAACGTACTTCGGGCTGTGACACTGACTCATCTATCACGTTTTCGTGAGGGAACTTACTGTCAAGGATAGCAGATAACACCTGCTGTTACGTACCTTTGAAAAATGTCCCACAGGAATTCACGACTGACCATCTGACCTGTGTACGCCATTATTTAACACAGTAGAGGTGCAAAATGCACACTGGGTTCCCGCTTAAGGGGGCGGTGATACACTGTTTGCACACGCCTCTCTTTCACTGAACAACCATGAATATGAGAAAGTAGACATCCACGTAAACCTCTTTGCGACAACATAACCTTGAACGACAGTGTGTACACTACTGTGCAGAATCGACCCTCCTGAAATCGACCATACTCTGTTGACACTATCAGCGAGGGAATAACTAGTTTTGGCAACATATGGGTATCTAAAACTCATATCTTATTATTTTCCTTTCACTTTACATTATTTGAAGTAATTCTGACTAAAATCGTTTAAATTACAAAAAATGATAATGACTATAAATATATCCGCACTTCTCTTTGTACAGTGTGCTGAGATCAGTGAGACTTTTAACGAATAGAATATTTTGTAAATATAAAATATATCTACATAGTTTTTTAATTATTCTGTTGATGAAGAACTTATTTATCTCTGTAGCTTAACATCGTTGATAGTCCGTGACTTCTCTCTCGGGTACCCCTGTGTAAAGTCTTTGCTTATTTCACTCAGTATGCAACTGTCAAATAGAGATGGCAGCACTTTCACAGTACGATGCAGCTGCTACGCTGATGCAAATCCCTGCCGTGTAGGGGAATAAAACAGTAGATTTGTTGCCGTGATCGCGAGCAAACTGTCGGCCTGCGTTGCTAGTAAGGTGCGCGTTCAAATGCCAGTGAAACGCCGGGTCGTGATGACTAGCGTCTGTTACCGCTGCGGTGACTGAAGTATGCAGCAAGGGCCCGGGCACGGGCCCTGGCCCATGGTGGTGGTGGGTCTGCTGCTGTGCCTCGCTTGTTCCCTTTCGCTCACGAAACTTTTAATGTGTGTGTTCGCTCAGGATGCCGCTAGTCACAGCAACGAAGCAGAACTGTGGTTGCACGAGAATCAGTTGCAACAGCATGCCGGTCTTTTCAGAGAGCGTGGTGAGTTCTACCCCACAAACGATTATAGCACAGCGATGCGCAAACCTTGTCTGTCTCGTCTCTTCCCTCCCCTCCTCCACCACCTGTATTCCATGATTTGTTCTGATAGTAGGTGGCGCGGGATTTGGATTGTGCAGGATGCCAGCAACGGACTTTGTATGAACTGTGTGAGAATAAAGACTAAATCATTTTCAGTGCCTACCAGAATGGAACCAGTCCCATCAAGTAATTTGTTAATTTGTTCAAATATGTTGTTCCAGCAGTGTTTCGATTCCCTTTTCCGTGGTGGTAATTACCGTGATAGCTCAGAATTCTACATCAATTTCATCAAGCGTTCATAGTTAGTATTTGGCCTCAGATGTCAGACAACATTTACGCTTATTACTTTTTAACATTGCCATTGAAGAAATTGTTTTAGTCGTCTAGAGATTAAAACTGAACTTTCAATAAGTATTGGAGGCCTCTCTTTTGCTGTTAAATTCGGGGTTATATAGTCTGTTCGATAACTAATTCTTATTTCAATAATTTATGCTCTTTGACACAATTTAATGAACCTCCCAGTTTCACCCAGCTACCTCTCATGCATAAAATTTTCTTGTGCTATGTAGAATGTCTGGTTGTCACTCAGTATTCATTTTGCTGGTGACCCAGTCAGTTTTCCCCCCTACAAATGTGATGAAGGCAAGCGTGTAAGACAAGTACACAAAATGAAAGGACTGAAATATTTTCTTACGTCATCTTTTAAGGATCGACATTTATAGTATCAAGCTGACAAAGTAAATACTGCAATGCCTCCTATTTATCGTCAGAAATTTGCTACTCATGGGCAAACAGCAAGTTTTAAAAGTTACTGTGCTGGCCCTAAGGCAATGTGTCAAAACGACTGCAATATCTTGGAAAGGAAATATGTGGTCCAATGAAAATAATAACGTGTTTTGGAATTAAGTCCGCGTTTTCTAAGCGTCTGATTATCTCTCTTTTTCCAAGTATAATTTACAGGGAAATAAGCAAACAACGTTTACTCTTTTAACACTAGGACCCAATTCGTTTATAAAACGACCCTTGGGTGACATTGCAAGCAAACCGCTGTCCATTCCTCAGCCAAAAGCCACAGACATAATGTTCTTGCAGTACCATTTCTTCTTCATGATTTCTCTTCAACTTTTTTGTTCTCGCCGAACTGGAGGTTATAACCAGATACAGCTGTGGCACAGTTAACACTTCCGTGCGAATGATAGCGTGACAAAATGGACTGTCTGGATTTGTCAGCGCAAAATTGATAGGCATTGTTGAACATTGTTGCATACGCTTACATCTCTGCAACTAACATCGATGTTTATTTGTTGAAAGTGACGTCACGCATTAATGAAATAAGTATCTTCTATATGAACAATGCCAGAAGGCCAATTTCAATAGTAAAAATGAAATGTCATCCTTGAGGAACATCAGAAGTTTCTTATACGTTCCGTAGGAAACATGTCTGGGTCTTGATCAAGCTGCTCCTCCATAAAACTTCGAAATCGACCGAAGCCGTAAAGTTAGCTAGAATGTAAAACAAATTCCCTTGATTGTTGTAGTGTGAATCGCTTCGCTAGCAGCTTTATCGGCAATTAGCGGTTTCACAAATTAGACTGATTTTTGCGGCTCCTATGCTTTACTCCACTAGGACGTAACAAGCTCAGTTTGATATAGCTTTTCTTCTCGAATGTAATTGATAGTTTTAAATGAATGAAAATGAAGCCGATAGAGTTCCCGAAATTTCGGTAGTAGCCCGTGTATGCAGACGAAGAATATATGTTCATGCTGACAGAAAATCGGGTATGTCTGTGGGGTTAGCTGACACCGTTTCTGTTCTGTAAGCATATACATTTATCTGGACATACAACAGACCAGGGCTTGTCATCGATGTGAGAATCTGTAACAAGAGTCTCCCTCCTTAATTCGAATTCGATAAACTGAATCGCGTGAAACAATTATTTATGGCTTATTATTTCTGTTGGTGTTCTTAAAAAAAATGATTTTGACTATCTTTAAAATGTACGACGGACTACGTATTCTGTGAAGCATGCGTCACCGGTTGTCGTATCTAGGATTACCGATATATGCAATCTCAAAGTGCCTGGCTGGTATAACCGATCACGGCAAACATTCAGTTATCCCGACGCCTTCAGAGACCCCCACCCAAAAAATAACAAATAACGAAATAAAAAATCAGCCCATCCAACAGGCCTGACAATAGGTAGAGAACAGTTATTTTGTTTGGTACCAGGACACGTGGCATTTACTGTATCCCAGCATATTGTCATCTCGCTGTGAACCTGAATGAGCAAGAGTAATTGGGAAAGCGAGAATCTACACTATGGCCAGTGTGCGCTTCTTGCGAGCAATGAGCACATGTCGTGCAAACAATCTACTACAGCTGATGAGCGAAGCGGAAGTACGATTGTATGAAGACCAGAGAGCTGGCCAAATTTTTGAAACCTATTAGTTATAATACTTACTTAGAGGATACTCATTCTAAAGTGCCCATTTATCGCACTTGGGCCTATGTAGTAACGGGCAAAGGAAGCAACTAGTACTATGAGTAAAAGTGCGAAAGGTTAGTTATTGACGTGCTTTGACAGTGAAATAGGTGCTTAAAACAACCTGTCACAGGCTCACGACACAGAAAAGCTATACCAAACCGTTAGGAAATAAAAACACGTGTTATGGAAGAGCAGAAATCGTTTCAAAAACTTAAACTGCACAGCAAAGACAGAGGCTCTGAGCACTATGGGACTTAACATCTGAGGCCATCACAGGACTGTCTTGGGGAAAAGAGCAGGAGGGAGAGTTATTGACGTTATGGTGCTATAGGACAACGAAGAAATTCACTGAAGCTGTAAAACGGCTGAGCAACGAAGCAGTTGTACAACATTCGCCTAAGAACAAGTAAAGCAGTATTTTGCATTAAGTAAAGGAAGGTTATTAAATAATTCATTACACATTCATAACTGTTAACTGAATATTTCGCAATATATTGCTTCTTGTGTTGTAAGAATGGATCATTGTTTCTGTCTATCCTTATAAATTAGTACCTTAGTGTGGATGCGCAGAAGAAATTTGACTAATGGGTTTCAACAGTAAGCTTTTACACTGAGAAAAAAAAGCTTCGGAAGAGCTTACTATTGAAAGCCAATACTCAAATGGCATCCTTCTGCAGTAAAAACATATCGAGAACACACTGCCGCACTGTAATACCCTATGGTAGAATTATTAAGAAACAATTTAAGCCAAGATGTTTCGGCATAAACGTAAAAAGAAGTCGCAATAGTTGTCTTCAAAATGTCTGTTTTCTACAGCGCCTTTCGTTACGGAAGGAAACGGGTCATCCACATGGCGACATTCTAAGGTTCTCTTAACACTCGGCGGGTTAGATTAACGTAGTCAAACATTGCGCTGCAAGAAGGGCCGGTTCGTACGTCCTTCCCTGGCTGATATTAGCTGCCTCTCCTTGGGTCCTTGGTAATCTCTGAAATTTTTAAGTTTTTAATGAAACCAGAAAGATCTGAAACTACTATATTGTTTTAGCTTCAATAAAAATGTACTGTCTATTAAACGGAGTGGTGAGAATGAAAATACGAAATTACTGATAGTTTTTAGTTTGACAAATTAACTTTTAATTCTACAGCTTCACTTTTTGTTGTAAAAAAATTGCAACAGAAATACAACAAATTTCGAATTTTAAATTGACGTGTTAAATGTAAAACACTTTCCACAGTATCAGTGTGAAGAAAAGTGACAAGTAAGAAATTAATTTTAGAGAATTTGCCATGAAAGTACTACCGTAGACGGAAATGAATACAAATGGTTCAAATGGCTCTGAGCACTATGGGACTTAACGTCTGAGATCATCAGTCTCCCAGAACTTAGAACTACTTAAATCTAACCAACCTAATGACATCACACACATCCATGCCCGAGGCAGGATTCGAACCTGCGACCGTAGCAGTCGCGCGGTTCCGGACTGAAGCGCTTAGAACCGCTCGCTACTGTGGCCGGCAGAAATTAATACACCTGATCAGAATTTTTGTGTATGCCACCAATAAGGAGAACACACATTTGTTTGTGGTATGATAGAGAAATCAAGTAGCCAACATGATTTAGAGTGCTGATAACACCACTTCGAACTGATATGCCCATCCCTGAAATGGCTTCAGATGAAAATATTTGTTACAGCTGTGAGCCACAGTAGATGTTTATTCATCTGATAACATTGAACTAAAGTTGTTTGTTATGCATAAAGGGTGGATCACAATTAACAGCGGAAAATGACAGCTGTGACAGTACAAGGCAAAACGTCGTCCACACAGAAGTGCCGTACCACACCGCTAAAACCCAACAAAATGGGCCGACGCATTCCGTGTGGACGGCACACCGCTTCACAATGCGCATTTTCGAGCAACAAGGAACAAGTTCCTCACAGTGGAAACGGTTCGTTCGTTGTGCACTGTTTGGTCTGGGTTGTTGCTGCCGAGCCAGAATGAGACGATAGTGCACAGATAGAATGTAAATTAACCTGCACGCCTCCTATCTCAAAATGAATTTCGTGTGGAATCATCAGAAAAAAGAAAACTTTGTACACTACTGGCCATTAAAGTAGCTACACCACGAAGATGACGCTACAGACGCGAAATTTAACCGACAGGAAGAAGATGCTGTGATATGCAAATGATTAGCTTTTCAGAGCATTCACAGGAGGCTGGCGCCAGTGGCGACACCTACAACGTGCTGCCACGAGGAAAGTTTCCAACCGATTTCTCATACACAAACAGTTCACCGGCGTTGCCTGGTGAAACGTTGTTGTGATGCCTCGTGTAAGGAGGAGCAATGCGTACCATCACGTTTCCGACTTTGATAAAGGTCGGATTGTAGCCTATCGCGATTGCGGTTTATCGTATCGCGACATTGCTGCTCGCGTTGATGGAGATCCAATGACTGTTAGCAGAATATGGAATCGGTGGGTTCAGGAGTGTAATACGGAACGCGGTGCTGGATCCCAACGGCCTCGTATCACTATCAGTCGACATGACGGCATCTTATCCGCATTGCAGTAACGGATCGTGCAGCCACGTCTCGATCCGTGAGTCAACAGATGGGGGACGTTTGCAAGACAACAACCATCTGCACGAACGGTTCGACGACGGTTATAGAGCAGCATGGACTATCAGCTCGGCGACCGTGGCTGCGGTTACCCTTGACGCTGCATCACAGACAGGAGCGCCTGCGATGGTATACTCGACGACGAACCTGGGTGCACGAATGGCAAAACGTCATTTTTTCGGATGAATCCAGGTTCTGTTTACAGCATCGTGATGGTCGCATCCATGTTTGGCGACATGGCGGTGAACGCAATTTCGAAGCGTGTATTTGTCATCGCCATAGTGGCGTATCACCCGGCGTGATGGTATGGGGTGCCATTGGTTACACGTCTCGGTCACCTTTTGTTCGCATTGACGGCACTTTGAACAGTGGATGTTACATTTAAGATGTGTTATGACCCGTGGCTCTACCCTTCATTCGATCCCTGCGAAACCCTACATTTCAACAGGATGATGCACGACCGCATGTTGCAGGTCCTGTACGGGCCTTTCTGGATACAGAAAATGTTCGACTGCTGCCCTGGCCAGCACATTCTCCAGATCTCTCACCAAATGAAAACGTCTGATCAATGGTGGCCGAGCAACTGGCTCGTCACAATACGCGAGTCACTACTCTTGATGAAGTGTGGTATCGTGTTGAAGCAGAATGGGCAGCTGTAACTGTACACGCCATCCATGCTCTGTTTGACTCAATGCCCAGGCGTATCAAGGCCGTTATTACGGCCTGAGGTGGTTGTTCTGGGTACTGATTTCTCAGGATCTGTGCACCCAAAATGCGTGAAAATTTAATCACATGTCAGTTCTAGTAAAATCTATTTGTCCAATGAATACCTGTTTATCAAGTGCATTTCTTCCTGGTGTGGCAATTTTAATGGCAAGTAGTGTAGATGTGCACCGAAAACAAACCAACGGTGACTGTGGAATCTGAAATACACACTGAGGTGGTTAAGTCATGGGATAGCGATACGCACGTGTACAGGTGGTGGTAGTATAGCGTACGCAAGGTATAAAAGGGCAGTGCATTGGCGGAGCTGTCATTTGAAGTCTGATGACTAATATGAAAACGTTCCCCACGTGATTATAGCCACGCAACGGGAATTAACAGTTTTTGTAAGCGGAATAGTAGATGGAATTACACGTAGAGGACATTCCATTTCGGAAATTGTTAGGGAATTAAATATTACGAGATTGACAGTGTCAATAGTGTGCCGAGACTACCAAATTTCAAGTGTTACCTCTCACCATGGACTACGTAGTGACCGACGGGCTTCAATTAACGACCCCGGCGTTTCCGTAGAGTTATTAGTACTAACAAACATGCAACACCGCGTGAAATAGTCGCTGAAATCGATGTAGGGCGGACGAAAGTATCCTTAGTACACTGTGGCGAAATTTGACGTTAATGGGCTATGGCAGCAGACTACCGACGTGAGTGCCTTAGCTATGAGCACGACGACGCATGCAGCGCCTTTCCTGTGCTCGTGGCTATAGCGGTTGGACCCTAGGTGACTGGAAAGTCGCGACCTCGTCATATGAGAGCCGATTTCAGTTGGTAAGAACTGATGATAGCGTTAAAGTGTGGCGCAGACCCACGACACTTTCACAGTTGTGGACAGCTGTAGACACATCATGGTTCAATACTTCTGCAGGAGCTGCTGCACTTGCCGGGCAAAAGGAGGCCCGACACAATATTAGGAGGTATGCCATGGCTTTTGTCTCCGCAGTGTACGTAGAGGTTAATCACAATTAATAGTGAAAACTGACAGGTGCGAAAGTACACTGCAAAGCCTCGTCCACACGGGACTTGCCGCGTCACACTGCGCAAACCCAAGAAAATGCGTTGGGCGCAGCGCGACGCGTCCGGCAAACCGCTTCGCAATGCGCGTTGTACAGCAGCAACGAGGTGGTAGTTTAGGCCGGTATTACACTATCAAATTTCTTTGTCTAAGATTTGATCAAAGATGTGATCAAATATTCCGTCAAATATATTTGACAAAGATCTTTGACGTAGCGCTAGAAGGGGTATTACACTGTCATCCTATTTTTCGTCAAAGTTCAAGATGGCTGACAACAGCAACAACTTGTTATTAACCGCAGCAGTTGCATGTACCACAATTGCACTGTGTGCACATGCGGAAGAGAAGCAGGGGAAAAAAAGGATACGCACTTGGGTGAAGCCGTGGATTTTACGACACGATAAAAGCATTCAACAAAACTTGTTACGTGATCTTATAGTGGTGGACGTAAAGTCGTACATAAATTACTTAAGAATGGATGAGCATATATTTCAGTATGTGCTCAGTGAAGTGTATCCTCGTATTACAAAGCACAATACTCACTTAAGAACTGCTATATCTGCAGAAGACAGGCTCACTGCAACACTCCGATTCCTTGCTACAGGAGAGGGTTAGGTCAGGTCAGGTCTCCAATCTTCTTAATCTATTTTTGTATTCAGGGTGCCTCACATTGTAAAGCGCCTCAACAACTTCATACATCTCTATTTTGTAGTTGTCGGTACACACCAATTGTATTTACCGGCAATGTTCATAAAAACACTAGAGATGACAGAACGCTGCAGCAATGCTAGCGCTCCACGTGGTAACATGTCACATTGTAGTGAACAGAAGACAAGCGACTTCTTTGATCAAATCTACAGCGAGGTCCTAGATTTGATCAAATATCTGACGACATTTGACAAAGTTCCCTGTTACAACAAAAAATTTCTTTGACAAAGATATTGGACAAAGAAATTTGATAGTGTAATACCGGCCTTACCGACAGGAGGTGTGTTGATTAATTTGCATTCTATCTCAAATTGAATATCATGTGCAACTTCATAGATCTTTACCGAAAACAACCGGAATTGTGGATTCTGAAATACAATGATTACCAAATAAAATGTAAAGCCATGATGTTGACTGGTCGCTTGAGTACAATCCTGTTCAGTACAGTTCTGAACCACCGGCCTGCCAATCACTTTTGACTCTCTTATATTCTCCATGTCACATATATCCGGCACCCCTTCAGAGGAGGACATCATAAGAGATATGACCGACATTTAACGGATTCTTCTTTTTTTACTTTCGCGGGCTTTATACATCCGATTTTTTGAAAAAAATATCTTGTTCGTACACATGTTCCTGATGTATGTTTGCATTTGTAAGAGGGTAACTCCAAAAGAAATGCACACCATTTTTTTAAATCCATCTTTTATTCTACATGTTTGAAAGTTTTACAGTGTGTAGATACATCCTTTAGGGCCAATATTTTCATTTCTCCACATAATTTCCATCCCTCTCAACTGCCTTACGCCATCTTGGTATCAGCGCTTGTAAACCCGCACGGTAAAATTCTGGACCAACCTGTTAGAGCCACTGTTTGGCAGCGTGCACAAGGGAGTCATCATCTTCAAACTTTGTTCCACGAAGAGAGCCTTTCAGTTTCCCAAAGAGATGATAGTCACTTGGAGCCAGGTCAGGACTGCAAGGTGGGTGTTTCAGTGTTGTCCATCCGAGTTTTGTATCGCTTCCATGGTTTTTTGACTGACATGTGGCCGTGCATTGTCGTGAAACAGCAAAACCTCCTGCTTTTGCCGATGTGGTCGAACACGACTCAGTCGAGCTTGAAGTTTCTTCAGTGTCGTCACATATACATCAGAACTTATGGTGGTTCCACTTGGCATGATGTCCACAAGCAAGAGTCCTTCGGAATCAAAACAACACCGTAGCCATAACTTTTCCAGCAGGAGGTATGGTTTTGAATTTTATTTTTTCTTGGGTGAATTTGCATGGTGCCACTCCATTGATTGCATCTTCGTCTCTGGTGAAAAATGGAGCCACATTTCATCACCTGTCAGAATTCTTCCAAAAATTCATCTCCACCATTCTCGTACTGTTCCAAAAGTTCGCTGCATACCGTTTTTCTTGTTTCTTTGTGAGCCACTGTCAACATCCTGGGAACCCACCTGGCACAAACCTTTTTCAACGCCAACTCCTTCAGTATTCTGCAAACATTTCCTTCCCCTATCCCAACGTAGCGTGACAATTCGTTCACTGTGATGCGTCTGTCAGCAGTCACCAATTCGTTAACCCTCTGCACATTGTCTGGAGTGTGCGCAGTACGAGGCCTGCCGCTGCGAGGACAATCCTCAATATTGCTGTGCCCGCTTTCATCACGTAACTTGCTTGCCCACCGACTTAGTGTACTGCGATCGATAGCAGCATCTCCATACACCTTTTTAAATCTCTTGTGGATGTTTCCCACTGTCTCGTTTTCATAGTACAGGAATTCTGTCAGAACGTTGCTTCTGACGAACGTCAAGTGTAGCAGCCATCTTCAAGACATGCTGTGAAGGCGCCACTCATGGGGACAGGTTGAACTAAGTTTGAAAACAAGCGGAAAGGATATATCTACACACTGTAAAACTTTCACACATGCAGAATGAAAACTGTATTTTTACAAAAATAGTGTGCATTTCTTTTCGAGTGCCCTCGTATGTTTGAATTTTCAGCTGTTTTGAATAGTTAGCTTATTGTCGAGTATCGAAAAGAATATACGTGAGAATGAAATTTTTCACTCTGCAGTGGAGTGTGCGCTGATACGAAACTTCCTGGGAGATTAAAACTGTTGGCCGACCGAGACTCTAACTCGGAACACCTCTGGCGGAAGTGAAGCTGTGAGGCGGGGCCGTGAGTCGTACTTGCATAGCTAAGATGGTAGAGCACTTGCGGCGAAAGGCAAAGGTTCCGAGTTAGTCTCGGTCCGGCACACAGTGTTAATTTGCCAAGAAGTTTCGAGAATATACAAGTTTTCGAGTGCTGGGTGAATTTTTGCTTACGCGAAAGATAGATCAAAGAATTTACATTAAATATTTCTTGAAAATGGAATAATATGCAGCACTGCATTCGAAATGTTGACTGGCTTTTGGCGAATCTGCTATCTGGAAGACAGAGTTTACTAGTGGAGTAAACGCTTCGAAAAGATGTCGGAGACGACGACCGCCGTGGACACACTAGCACATCTATTATTGACGACAGTGGGCAAGAAGTAAAGAAAGCGATTCTGGAAAATCGCTGAATCACCATAGAGAGGTTGCTGACTATGTCGACATATCCTTTAGCTCATGCCAGGCAATTTTTTTGATGTTTTGGGCATGAGACGGATAGCAGCAAAGTTTGTTCCGAAATTGTTGAATTTCGACCGAAAACGACGTCGCGTAAACATCGCTCAGGTATTGTTGAATGAAGTCGACAGCTATCCAGAACTTCTACAGAAGCTTACAACAGGTGACGAATCATGAGTACAAAGGGATGATGTCGAAACCAAAAGAATCTGCCTAAAGAGCCAAGACCGAAAAAATGTCGACAACTTCGATCATCGTCTTCTTCGCTGACAATTGGATGCTACCTCTTGAGTTCCTGCCTTATGGTCGTACGGTCAGTAAGGAATTCCACCTGGAAGTTAAGTGCCGTTTGCTTGAAGCAGTCCGAAGTAACCGACCAGGCCCTGTGGCCTTGTGGAAATTGCATCAGGATCATGCTCCCTCTCACACCCCAATGCTTGTTCATGATTTTTTGGAAAAAAACAAAACCGCTATGTTGCCTCAGCCACCGTATTTGCCTGACATGGCCCTCTGCGACTTCTCACTATTCCCGACGCTGAAGAGAACCGTGAAGGGACGCCGTTTTGCCACCATTGATAGGATGATACGATAAATACAGCATCACTGAAGGAGCTGAACACCATAACTAAAAGTAAGTTCCAGAACTGCCTCCAAGATTGTAAAAAGAGCTGGCACACGTGTATTGTATTCGAGGGTGGTTACTTTGAAGGGGACAAAGTTGATATTGATGAATAAATAAAGATACTTTAAGAACAACAAAAATTCCTGTTACTTTTTGATCACGCCTCGTATGCTTGCCTATCTTTACTGTGGCTCTCTGTACGAATATGTTACTAATCTCCTCCACCCCCCCCCCCCACCACATGTTATACTGTTAATAAAGGAAATTTGAAATAAAGACTACACTTTTTTTTCCTATGGATCGACAAGAATCCTGCACTCTTCAGAAATAATTATTGACACACTTTGCTGTGAGATGGTACATCCAACTTCCGAAGGAATCCAAAAAACGCAGTTTTACTCCCGTTCTCTCTTTAGAACATACTGCATTTCGATAATTAGGGTCTTGTTTCTTTATTACTGGGTCAATCAAATTGACCAAGTGTTCGAAGTCTTCCCGTGACGTACGATAAAAATGTTCGAACTTTCCATCACTCTTTTTGAGTCCTCCAACTGCCGACTGGTTTGATGCAGCCCGCCACAAATTCCTCTCCTGTGCCAACCTCTTCATCTCGAAGTGGCACTTACACCCAACTTACTGTATATATTGCAGTCTCCCCCTACAATTTTTACCCTCTAAAGCTTCCTCTAGTACCATAGAAGTTATTCTTGGATGGCTTAACATGTCCTATCAACTTGTCCGCTCTTCTTGTTAGTGTTTTCCACATGTTACTCTCTTCGCCAATTCTTTAGAGAACTTCCTTATTTCTTGTTAGTCGACCTAAGTTTGAATATCCCCTTCTATGAAATGAAATGATCGTATGGCATTGTTGGCCGGGAGGCCCCATGCGGGGAAGTTCGGCCGCCGTATTGCAAGTCCTTTTTAGTTGATGCCACGTGATTAACACACAACACCCAGTCATGACGAGGCAGAGAAAAATCCCTGACTCCGCCGGGAATCGAACCCGTGACCCCGTGCGCTGGAAGCGAGAACGCTACCGCAGGACCACGAGCTGCGGACAATATCCTTCTATAGCACCATTTCTCAAACTCTTCGATTCTCTTCTTTTTCGGTTTCCGACAGTCCATGATTCACTTGCATACAATGCTGTGTTCCGAAATTTCTTCTTCAAATTAATGCCAATGTATGATATTGCTAGGTTTCTTTTGTCCAGGAATGCCCTGATAGTCTCCTTTTCATGTCGTCCTTGCTTCGTCCATCGTGTGTTGCTTTGCTTCCAACGTAGCAGAATTCCATCATTTCATCTACTTCGTGGTCGTCAATTTCGATGCTAACTTCCTCATTAATCTTATTTCTGCTACTAATTTGTTTCGTCTTTGTTGCGTTTACTCTCAGTCCGTATAGTGTGTTCAGTAGACTGCTCATTCCATTCAGTGTGTCCTGTAAGGTTTCCTCACTGTCATTGAGGATAGCACTGGTCATCATCGAATCTTATCATCGATAACCCGGAGATCATTACCGAAAGACCAATGGACCTGACGGGCTATCATTTCATATCTACACAGATTATGTAAGAGAACTTGACCCTCTTCTAGAAGCAGTATATTGTCAGTCTCTATAGGAGGGAAGCGATCATAATAACTGAAGAAAAAGCGCAGGTCATACTAGTTTACAAGATGGATCATTGAACAGACTCTCAACGTGGCTCACTTTGTTAGCCCACGAGACCCACAAAGTAGTAGACATAAGCGTCGGGGTAGGTGCCATGTTTCTTGACTTCTGGAAAGCTTTCTTTACATTTCCGCACTGTTGCCTAATGAAAAAGACACGAGCTTACGGAATATAAGACCAAGTATATACTGACTTGAAGAGTTTCTAGGAAGCAGACACGGCATGTCATTCTGCAGAGAGAAAAGTCTTCAGACGTACAAGTAATTTTGTGTGTGCTCCAGGTGAGTGTTACTGATCCATTAGTTTTCACAATACGAGGTCTATTCAAAAAATTCCGGAATTTTCTCAACAAAAATTTTCAGCGCTTACCTTTTACTTATTGTGCATGGTCTTCTTCGAAATACTTTCCTCCACACTTGATACACCGCGCCCAACGCCGTTTTCACTTCTGGGAGCAATTTTGGTACGCCTCTTGCTGGATCGCACGAAGCGCCGTCTGCAAATTTTTTTCCTCATCTATCGCTGCAAATATTTGTCCTTTCAACGGGGTTTCCGACTTTGGAAATAAAAAAAAAGTCGGCAGGGGCCAGGTTGCAAGATCCCCTCGCTTGTAAACTGATACTTTTATTACTCAGCTTAGCCGCGAGTCCGTAGAGGGTGGTATATGTGACGTACAGAATAACTGGTCAGCATTTCCACCTGGAATTTGCGAGTATAAGTCGGACCTTCCTTGATCCGCCTTGGTGTGTCGTGTCGTAGGATTTCCTCCTACCTGTGCGCGGTGCAGCTCTCGTAAATGTCGTCCCGTGCAGATTCTTCATTGGCGCATTGGATGTCTCTGTCGGTGGAAGCTAATTATCTGAAATTGCTGTCGGTCAACTTTGGGGTATCTATTTACTCGAAATTAACATTCAGAATGCCGTAATATCACTTTTATTCCTATTAGATCAATAATGAAACACGCATGTCACAAACGACTCGTAACCGAGAGCATGGCTGCCATCGAACAAGACAGGAAGAGCTCTTAACGTCGACTGCCGACTTTGGCGCGCAGTCCGTATCTCTTACTACTTTCGTCATAGTTCGTGGATTTCCGATCAAGTTCGTACTTATTAAGATATGCCGAACGGGTGTGAATTTTAACGAGGCAAAATTATGATAAATAGTTTTAAACATCCAGAGGCTGCTCCTAGTATTCATGTTGTCATAAATGACCTTAATTATTAAATATAAATAAACAAAATCGGTGACTTTGGCGCAAAGATGGCGGTACTTTCTGTCATGTATATTTCCCAGGTTAACGCTTGTTGCTACGGTGCAGCGCCGAGCCCCACCCCACTACGCGCTTCGTCACGTAGCCAGCCAGCGTGGGAAATGCTCTCCGATTCGTGACCGGCTACGGACTACAGCACTTCCTATCTATCGTGAATACATCAGTGAGAAACAATAATTTATTAAAACTGGTAAATATGTCTTCCTCACGTAAGATGCACCTTACAAGGTCTGGAGAGTAGGGAGGATGAGGCAGCACAATGATTTCGTTTTTCGTGCAATAGTAACGCACCAAGAGGGACGAATGTGCGGTTGCGTAATCGTGATGCAAGAGCCGCGAATTGTCTCACCGCATTTCTGGCCGTTTCCTGCTCACATTTTCTCGCAGGCGTCCCGATAGTACCACCGACTAACGGTTTGTCCCTGTGGAACGAATTCATGATGAAGTAATCCTTCAAAGTCAATGAAACCTCTCACCATGGCTTTGACATTTGACCTGAACCGACGAGCTTTTTTTGGTCGTGGAGAAACAATCCTGGCCCACTGTGAAGATTGAACCCTGGTCTCAACATCATACCCGTAGATCCCCGTTTCATCACCAGTTACGATTCTCTTAAGAAACATCTCATTGTCATGTACGCGATCCAAAAGCTCTTCACAGATTGCAAAGCCAAGGTCTTTCTGGTCTTGACTCATGAGCAGTGCGACCAACCTGGTGGCAATACGATGCCTTCCAAGATGCTGTGTCAGGATTTCATGACATGATCCAACTGAAATGTTATGTTCTTCTGAAATCACTCGGACAGTCAGTCTCCGATTGGCGCACACAATTTCGTTGACGTTCGTGACATGAGTGAGTGTCATCGGTAGACGCGAAGAGCGTCCTGAACGAGTGTCATCTTTAACTTCCGTCCGGCCATTTTTCAACCGAGTGAAGCACGCTTCACCGTAGGCTTACTGCATCTTGTGGTGTGTGTCTGTAACGGTTTTCTTGAGTTTCACGCAAAATTTAATGAAGATTCGTTGCTCCTCTAATTATACCTTCTCGAAATTTGCAGACTGTGTGACACAACGTTCTGTTCAATACAGCACTGAAAAATAACAAACTGACATACAAGAGTGAAACTACAGGCACCTACACCTTAAACACACGCGTGTGCAGCGATGCCAACCGCACTATGCTCCGACACACCATTGGTGTGAAATTACGAATGTTCCGGAATTTTTCGAACAGACATCGCATAGACACACATCAAAAAACGTTTTGCACACCTCGGTTCCGAGTGTCCCGGAACCTGTACAGAAAACTAGAATAGACAGAAACATAAACACCATTTCCGCCCTTTTTATTGCTCATGAAAACCGCACATTGCATGTTGTTCCACCATACAGTGAGACCTTCAGAGGTGGTGGTCCAGTTGGCTGTATACATCGGTACCTCTAACACCCAGCAGCACGTCCTCTTGCGTTGATGCAGGCCTGTATTCGTCGTGGAATACTATCCACAAGTTCATCAAGGCACTGTTGGTCCAGATTGTCCCACTCCTCAACGACTATTCGGCGTAGATCCCTCAGAGTGGTTGGTGGGACACGATGGCCATAAACAGCCCTTTTCAATCTATCCCAGGTATGTTCGATAGGGTTCATGTCTGGAGGACATGCTGGTAACTGTAGTCGAGCGATGTCATTATCCTGAAGGAAGTCATTCACAAGATGTGCACGATGGGGGCGCGAATTGTCGTCCATGACGACGAAAGCCTCGCCAATATGCTGCCGATATAGTTGCACTATCGGTTGGAGGATGGCATTCACGTATCGTACAGCCATTACGGCGCCTTCCATGACCACCAGAGGCATACGACGCCCCCACATAACGACACCCCAGAACAGCAGGGAACCTCCACCTTGCTGCACTCGCTGGACAGTGTGTCTAAGGCGTTCAGCCTCACCAGGTTACCTCCAAACAGGTCTCCGACGATTGTCTGGTTGAAGGCATATGCGTCACACATCAGTGAAGAGAATGTGATGCCATTCTGAGCAGCCCATTCGGATTGTTGTTGGGCCCATCTGTACCACGCTGCATGGTGTCCTTATGGCAAACATGGACGTCAGGAGTGAAGTTGCGCATCATGCAGCCTGTTGCGCACAGTTTGAGTCCTGTGGCTGCACGAAAAACATGATCCAACACGGTGGCGTTGCTGTCAGGGCTTTCCGAGCCATAATCCGTAGACAGCGGTCATCCACTGCAGTTGTAGTCCTTGGGCATCCTGAGCAAGGCAGGTCATCGACAGTTTCTATTCCTCTGTATCTCCTCCATGTCCGAACAACATCGCTTTTGTTCGCTCCGAGACGCCGGCCGCTGTGGCCGAGCGGTTCTAGGCACGTCAGTCCGGAACCGCGCTGCTGCTACGGTCGGAGGTTCGAATCCTGCCTCGGGCATGGATTTGTGTGATGTCCTTAGGTTAGATAGGTTTAAGTAGTTCTAAGTCTAGGGGACTGATGACCTCAGACGTAAGTCCCATAGTGCTCAGAGCCATTTCAACCATTTGAAGCGCTCCGAGACGCCTGGAAACTTCCCTTGTTGAGAGCCCTTCCTGGCACCGAGTAACAATGCGGACGCGATCGAACCGCGGTATTGACCGTCTAGGCATTGTTGAACTACAGACAACACGAGCCGTGTACTTCCTTCCTGGTGGAATGACTTCCGTCTAATAGGAGCTGCTCATGCATGGTTGTTTACATCTTTGGGCGGGTTTAGTGACATCCCTGAACAATCAAAGGGACACTGACTGTGATACAATATCCACAGTCAACGTCTATCTTCAGGAGTTGTGGGAACTGGAGTGATGCAAAACTTTTTTTGTTGTATGTATAAATGACGTAATAGATAACGCCGGAAATCCCATGAGGTTTTCGTAGATGGTGCTGTTGTATATAAACGCTAGTAAGTTGTAACAAAATGCAAGACGAGCTGCAGAGGATCAACGCTTGGTGCAGGGAATGACAATTGACCTTCACCGTAAATAAGTGTAACATATGGCGGATACATGCATAGAAAGACCCATTATAATTGTAAGAGTCTATGATGACACAACTGCAGAACGGTCACTGGAGACAGTTAGTTCCATAAAATATCTAGAAGTGACATGAAGTGGAAACGACCACATAAAATTAATCGCGAGTAAGGCAGATGCCAGACTGAGATTCATTGGAAGAATCCTCAGGATATGTAGGCCATCAACAAAACAAGTACCTTAAACAACACTCGTTCGACCAATAGTTGAATATCGCTAGTCAGTTTGGGATCCGTACCAGATAGGATTGGTAGAGAAACAGAGAAGATCCAAAGAAGAGCAGCATGTTTGACTACAGGTTAATTCAGTAAGCTCGAGAGCGTCACGGATATGTTCAGCCAACACAGTGCCAGACGGTGCAAGAGAGGCTTTCTGCATCATGGTGTGGTCTGCTGTTGAAGTTACTAGAGCTTATGTGCCTAGAAGAGTCAACCAATATATTGCTTCCTCTTGCATGCATCTTCTGACAAGACTATGAAGATAAAGTTAGTGTGTTTCGAACCCACACGGAGGCTTACCAGCAATCGTTTTCCCCTCGGAACATGCACGACTGGAACAGGAGGAGAAAGCGATGCTGGTACACAAAGTACCCTCCAGATACACACTATAAAGTGGCCTGCAGAGTACAGATGTAGATACCTAAATCACTGAAAATATTCTAGAATGAAATTTTTACTCTACAGCGGAGTGTGCGCTGATATGAAACTTCCTGGCAGATTAAAACTGTATGCCGGACCGAGACTCGAACTCTGGACCTTTGTCTTTCGCGGGCTAGTGCTCTACCAACTGAGCTACCCAAGCACGACTCACGTCCCGTTTCAAATTAATCATTGATATCATTTCCCCTTGAATTTTAGGAGACGAGGTACTGGCGGAATTAAAGCTGTGAGGACGGGGCGTGAGTCGTGCTTGGGTAGCTTAGTTGGTAGTGCACTTGCCCGCAAAAGGCAAAGGTCCCGAGTTCGAGTCTCGGTCCGGCACACAGTTTTAATCTGCCAGGAAGTTTCACTGACAACATTATTTCCATCATATGTCTTCCGACTTTTCAGCAGTGGTGTCGCCTACTGACGGCGTTTTCACGGTTTCCCACCTTCAGCTGGTAGTAAAAAAAAAAAAAAAAACTTGCAATTTGTCCCAATTTCGTCTTCCGCTCTTACTGACACACGAGCGTGCACACACTGGAACCGTGCTGCGCTCCTATAAACGCTGCTCCATTCTGCGCTGCTCTGCGCCGTGTGGCTCAGTGTTTCTGCTGTGGACGCGGCTCAACTTTGGGAAATGTGGTACATGCATGATAGGCGACAGTCATGTTTTATTGGTGTTACAAGGCGACATCTAACGCGCCAGTCTGGTCCAGGATGGACAGATCATGGCCTCCAAAGTCTCTTGACATCAATCCTCTGGAATTTTCTGTCTGTGGTCACCCAAGCCGCGTCCATACCGGCTGCACCATACAAGGCCAAGAAGCGAGGTTCGGCGCGTCCGATGTAGAAGGCGAACTGCGCCGCTCGGCGCAACAATGAACAAGATCCGCGCGGTATCAGCGCATAAAAGGAAATGGTTTCGTTCGTGTGCGACTGTTTGAACCGCGTTTCTCGTTTTCCTTGTTACTGCCACGCGCGCGCTCACTGGAACATACAGGGTGGCGCACGAAATGTTACCAAAAATGGCTCTGAGCACTATGGCACTTAACATCTATAGTAATCAGTCCCCTAGAACTTAGAACTACTTAAACCTAACTAACCTAAGGACATCACACAACACCCAGTCATCACGAGGCAGAGAAAATCTCTGATCCCGCCGGGAATCGAACCCGGGAAGCCGGGCGCGGGAAGCGAGAACGCTACCGCACGAACACGAGCTGCGGACAATGTGTTACCATTTTGTTTTTGAATATAAACTTTGTCAATACAATCCGAAAGGAACATACACCACAATGAAGAGCCGTCCATGGAGATTTGTTCTAACTCAGCACATGCTCAATATGTCCACCATTTCGTTTCCTAACTTCCTTCAAACGAACATTGAAGTTAGTGATTACCCTACGGCACATGTCTTCCGTAATTTCACTGCAAGCTTGAAGAATAAGTCTTCTGAGCTCCATTAAATCACGTGGACGTTTCGGGAAAATTTTTTCCCTTAGGTACCACCAAAAAAAAGTCACATGGATTGAGGTCTGGACTATTGGGGGCCAATTTTGCCCGTCACTGAAAACCTGAGAGAAATGATGCGCAGGTCGAAATGCTCGTGTAAAAACTCCAACACAGTGTTTGCAATATGTGGCCTTGCTCCATCTTGCATGAACCACTGCGTGTTGAAGGGCAAGGCAGTAGCAAGAAGCTGTGAAATGAAGATATTGCGAAGTAT
Organism: Schistocerca piceifrons; assembly: GCF_021461385.2. Lineage (NCBI taxonomy): Eukaryota > Metazoa > Arthropoda > Insecta > Orthoptera > Acrididae > Schistocerca > Schistocerca piceifrons. Next base: position 231,468,476 of record NC_060143.1, on the reverse strand, counting down.
GCTCAAATAACCCTCGCTGTTCAGTTTCTTCAAAGAAAAAGGGTCCAAAAAGTCCGTGACTGGAAATTGCTGCCCACGCTGTAATCCTCGGAGCATAATGTTGTCGTTCATGAAGCACTTGTGGGTTTTCAGTGGCCCAAAAGCGTACATTTTGTTTGTTAACCACACCGTCTAAATGAAAATGTGCCTCGTCTGAAAACCAAACGTTGTTGAGAGTTTCTTCCTTATCCTCCGTTCACTGAGCAAACAGTAGTCTGCCTCTTATGTTCTTCAGTGAGCTTCTGTGCACAGGTCATCTTGTATGGGTACATATGGAGGTCACTTTTAAGAATGCGTTGAACGGAGCGTCTGGATATTCCCAGTTGCACTGCTGCCTTTCTACACGATTTCCCGGGACTTCTCTGTACAGCAACTCGTACCGCTTCATATTCTCCGGCGAACAAACAGGCTAAGGCCGAGGTCGCTTCGCTTCCAATACTGTTCCTTCCTGCACAAATTTATCGTACAACCTATGGTTGGTCTTCTTGCAAGGGACCAATGTGTGTTAAACTGTTGTCGAAAACGCCTCTGAGGCACAACAAGGCTTTTCGTTTCATGAAAAAGTAACACAATTGCCGATCGTTGCTGTGTCGTCAGTCTTCCATTGTCAGCCATTGTTGCTTACTAGTCTCCTAGCTGCAGTATCGTGAATTACACGTCATTTCGTAACTCATTTGTTTTTCCAAGCTCTGCTGGTACGGCTGTAGAGATCCCAGCGAGATATCTAATGTACGTCTTAAATTGTGAAAGAAACAATTGGTAACATATTTCGTGCGCCACCCTGTAGCTGCCGCCGTACGAAAACTGCGCCGCGCTTTTCTGCGGCGCGTCCGGTATGGCCGCGGTCTCGGAAGTGAAGTGTGCAGCACTCCCACGTAACACGGCTGAAGGACTGCACAGTCTTGTCAACATTTACAAGATGATTTGTAAGTTTTTCAAGGGATTCGTACTTATTGCAGACACGAGTGCAATATTGCCTCCAAATAGGACGACGACACGTGGAAGGCCTCCTTTTACAGATGCGGGCATAGAGTAAACTGTGAGAATGCATTGCCATCCTATTGAATTTTCTTATTTTTAGAGAGCTGAAGGGCGATCTGTTTAATTGTTAAAACCGTTCAACAGTCAAGAACGCATAAAATAGTTTTTTTTTTTTTTTAAATTTAAGAAAACCGGTTTCAACAGACTGTGCTGTCATCTTCAGGTCTTAAATTTTTGTTGTTGTAAAATAAATATGGTTTACAACTAAAAGATGTTTAAGACCTGCAGGTGACAGCATAGTCCGTCGAAACCGGTTGTCTTAAGTAACAAAAAAATATTTTATGCGATCTTGGCTGTCGAATGGTTTTTAGCATTGCACTCCTTTAACAAACCGCGAAGTAGTCAGCACACTCGGCTCTGGGATAGAACGGCGGATCCAAAGGAGTAATCACAACAGCGTCATTCACAGTTCAGAAAAACAAAAAACCTTATTAAATAAAACATGGAGCAAAATGTGACAAGACGTTAAACCACTGCAGCTAAGAGGATCGGTGAAATGACGACGACGAATTTTTGCAAGAAAATCTTACTACAATTGTTGGGTTATTTCCCACAGATGGTAGAAGAGTCTAGTGTGTGTGTGTGTGTGTGTGTGGTTTTCGGGCGCTAAACAGCGTGGTGATCAGCGCCCAAACGCATAGAAACAGGAACACATGCGGTGAAGGGACGAAGACAACAGTGAACAAGGAGAACGGCTAAAAGACAGAGACCTGACGCATTTCCAAATCCTCACATACAGAGGCAAAACAAGAGGAGAAGAAACGCACTAAAAAAGGAAAGGAAACACAAGGAAAAAAGAACAGAAATCGAAGTGAAAAAAGTAGGTAATCGTGACTGGCGGACCTCTTACCTAAAACCTGGGTGCGCCAGTCACCCAGCAGCACATTAAAATCCTCTCCCTAAAATCCGAGGCAACAAATTGGACAGGACACAGAACCGTAAGACCGTAACCACAGTCGTTGCGTCGTCTTGCAAAATAGAGGGCAAATCCGGTGGCAAGGAAACCACCGCCCTCTGGTCCGAGAATAAAGGACAGTCAAGTAAAATGTGGCGGACAGTAATCTGGACGCCACAAGCACTGCAGATTGGGGGGTCCTCCCGCCGGAGTAAAAAACATGCTTGAAATTCAAAATTATTTACAGTTGTTAAGTTAATGAATTTAATAAATGTGAAAGCAGTAAAAATTCTGACTCTTTAAATTTAGCTTTAAATTAGTTGATACAGTACCTGCATCAATAAATGAACAATTTAACTCTTAAAACGCAACTGAACGAAGTGTAGTGGTAAAAATATCCAGCATTAAAGTTAACAAAACTAAATAAAATATAACAATAATAGAATGTTTAACCAAACTGCTTAGCTGGCCAATGCTCCGTATGAAGCCACAATGACGAAGTCAGGTAGGACGCCGACGCCACTGCCCGGGAAAAACAACGGCCGGGGCAGCGCTCGGCAAAGCGAGTTAACAACCGTCTGGACCAGATACGGCACTACCGAAATCTATATAAAAAACTAAAACTAATGTTAGGTTACTCAATTACAGGCCGATTAACACACAAAGCAATACATCGTTAGGAGAAGGCCCAGAGAGGGACGAGATAGTAAAATGGCCAGGCTCAACGGACAAGGCCTAATCTTACAAAACGCAGTTTAAGATGTGTCAGTAGCCACAATAAAACGGATTTGAGTATTAATAACAAAAAATTCAAGAGATCATCTCATAACACGCCATACAGTTATGGGCTTAAATAAGTGGCCTAAATATTTCGCCAACTAGCAACAAAATAATAATTGCAGCTTGAGCGAATTTTCAAGGAACTGTTACTACTAATAGGCAATTAGAATAATTCGACTTGCAACTAACGGCTGTAAGGTAAGGGTAAACAGTAGACCACTAGAAATTCAAGTTAAACCATGCTCATACTCAGGTCATAGTTTACCGATAACTATGAACCCATGGTATAACAAGCGGCTAGACAGCTTCAGATCTACATCTTCAACTACACTCTGCAAACCATTGTTAGGTGCAGAGGGTACAACCCATTATACCAGTTATCAGTGTTTCTTCCCATTCACGTATGGAGGGTGGGAAGAACGATTATCTGAATGCCCCTGTGCGTGGCCGGCCGAAGTGGCCGACCGGTTCTAGGCGCTTCAGTCTGGAACCCGATCGCTACGGTCGCAGGTTCCAATCCTGCCTCACGCATGGCTGTGTGTCATGTCCTTAGGTTAGATTTAAGTAGTTCTAAGTTCTAGGGGACTGATGACCTCAGAAGTTAAGTCCCATAGTGCTCAGAGCCATTTGCACCAAGCCCCTGTGCGTGCTATAAGTAATCTAATCTTATCCTCTCGATCCGTATGTGAGCAATACGTAGGGGATTGTAGCATGTTCTTAGTCATAATTTAAAACCGGTTCTTGAAACGTTGTTAGTAGAAATTCTCGGGATAGACGTAAACTATCTTCAAGAGACTCAAAGTTCTGTTCCTTCAGTATCTCTGTGACACTTCCCCACGGATCAAACAAACCTGTGACCATTGGTGCTGCCGTTTTCTGTGTATGATCAATATCCCATGTTACTCCTATTTGATAAGAGCTCTGCACACTTGAGCAGTATTTTAGAACCGGTCTCGTGAGTGATTTGTAAGCAGTCTCCATTGTAGACTGACTGCACTTCCCTAGTACGAGGTGCATTCAAGTTCTAAGGCCTCCGATTTTTTTTTCTGCGGACTGGAAAGAGATAGAAACATGCGCGTTGTTTTAAAATGAGGCCGCGTTCATTGTCAATACGTCCCAGAGATGGCAGCACCATACGGCAGATGGAATTTTATCGCCAGCGGCGAGAATGAGAACTGTTTTAAATACTTAAAATGGCGACGTTTTCCTTACTTGAACAGCGTGCAATCATTCGTTTTCTGAATTTGCATGGTGTGAAACCAATTGAAATTCATCGACAGTTGAAGGAGACATGTGGTGATGGAGTTATGGATGTGTCGAAAGTGCGTTCGTGGGTGCGACAGTTTAATGAAGGCAGAACATCGTCTGACAACAAACTGAAACAACCTCGGGCTTGCACAAGCCGGTCTGACGACATGATAGAGAAAGGGGAGAGAATTGTTTTGGGGGATCGCCGAATGACTGTTGAACAGATCGCCTCCAGAGTTGGCATTTCTGTGGATTCTGTGCACACAATCCTGCATGACGACCTAAAAATGCGAAAAGTGTCATCCAGCTGGGTGCCACGAATGCTGACGGACGACCACATGGCTGCCCGCATGGCATGTTGCTAAGCAATGTTGACGCGCAACGACAGCATGAATGGGACGTTCTTTTCGTCGGTTGTGACAATGGATGAGACGTGGATGCCATTTTTCAATCCAGAAACAAAGCGCCAGTCAGCTCAATGGAAGCACACAGATTCACCGCCACCAAAAAAATTTCGGGTTACCGCCAGTGCTGAAAAAATGATGGTGTCCATGTTCTGGGACAGCGAGGGTGTAATCCTGACCCATTGCGTTCCAAAGGGCACTACGGTAACAGGTGCATCCTACGAAAATGTTTTGAAGAACAAATTCCTTCCTGCACTGCAACAAAAACGTCCGGGAAGGGCTGCGCATGTGCTGTTTCACCAAGACAACGCACCCGCACATCGAGCTAACGTTACGCAACAGTTTCTTCGTGATAACAACTTTGAAGTGATTCCTCATGCTCCCTACTCACCTGACGTGGCTCCTAGTGACTTTTGGCTTTTTCCAACAATGAAAGACACTCTCCGTGGCCGCACATTCACCAGCCGTGCTGCTATTGCCTCAGCGATTTTCCAGTGGTCAAAACAGACTCCTAAAGAAGCCTTCGCCGCTGCCATGGAATCATGGCGTCAGTGTTGTGAAAAATGTGTACGTCTGCAGGGCGATTACGTCGAGAAGTAACGCCAGTTTCATCTATTTCGGGTGAGTAGTTAATTAGACAAAAATCGGAGGCCTTAGAACTTGAATGCACCTCGTATTCTAAAAATAAACCGATGTTTACACACGACTGAGCCTCTGTAATCATTCCATTTCATATCCCTACAAAGTGTTACACCCAGGTATTTGTATGGCTTGGCCGATTCCAACAGTGTCTCGTTGATATTATAGTTATAGGATACTTTGTTTTTTTCGTTTTGTGAAGTGCAGAATTTTACATTTTTGAACATTTATAGCAAGTTGCCAATCTTCGCACCACTTTGAAATCTTGTCAAGATCTGACTGAATATTTATGCAGCTTCTTTCAGACAGCACTTCATTACAGATAACTGTATCATCTGCAGAAAGACTAAGGTTACTATTAATATTGTCTGCAAGGTCATTAATATACAATGTGAACATCAAGGGTTCTAACACACTTCCCTGTGGCACATACGAAGTTACTTCCACATCTGACGATAACTCTCCATCCATGATAAGATGCTGCGTCCTCCTAACCGAAAAGACCTCTATCCAGTCAGAAATTTCACTTGATACCCCACATGATCGTACTTTTGACAATAAGCGTAAGTGTGTTATTGAGTCAAATGCTTTTCAGAAATCAAGAAATATTGCATGTGCCTGCCTCCCTGATTATGTCCTGTGAGAAGAGTGCGAACTGTGTTTCACATGATCGATGTTTTCGGAATCCATGCTGATTGGCATGAAGAAGAGCATACTGTTCAAGATACCTCATTATGTTTGAGTTCAGAATATGTTGTAAAATTATGCAACAAATCGGTTAAGGATATTGGACGTTAGTTTTGTGGATCACTTCTGTTACCCTTTTGTAGACGGGTGTAACCTGTGCTTTTTTCCAAGAACTTGGCGCAGTTTTTTGTTCAAGGAATTTGACATGGATTATAGTTAGAAGAGGAGTAACTGAGCCGCAAAATTCAGTATAGAATCTGACAGGGATTTCATCGGGCCCTGCGGATTTATTCAAATTTAACGATTTCAGCTGTTTCTCAACACCACAGACACTAATGCTTATTTCGAGGATTGAATTGCGGCAGTTTATAACACTCGCTTGCTGTGATACAAACCAGTGTTACCCTCTGGAGGATTTTTAATTTTGACCGCGTGTTTGTCTAATGGCTAAAGGGTATAGGACAGTAATTTTGAATAAAGTGTAATCTATAGAAAAACTAAACAGGCTTTAACTTTGGGGTTTCGTGAAATTAGAAAAGTTCATACGAATGAAACAATAAACGGTCGCCATCCCAATTGGACATATTAATTTGAAATATTATGTTCAAGAAAATAAATACTAATTGTTGTAGTGATTTTCATTAAGACTTTCTTTGAATAACACACTGGATACACATGAATACAGGGCAATCTAAGTTGTCGGTTGCAGTAGTTACCATTAATGCACAAATCAGTAATCATAGACAGCAAAATTATACCCAACTAAAAATAATAACAGTTATAATCCCGATTATTATGTGATTCAGTAATAAGATGTTACTGCAGGAAGCACCGAACTGAAGTTGGACGTAGAGGGCCTTCTGGCATACCTGACATATAAATACCACGAATAAAATTAAATAATACCACAATTATACTGTTTATACTCCCAGTTCTAGAAATGTATCAGGTTTTTTAGTATCAATAATATTCCATTTATCTTTCTAATATGAGAATAATATGGTGGGGACCCATAAACTGATACTGTATCACTAGTCAAACTCAATGATTATTTCAGTAGTAAAATTCAATTAAATTTAACTCCTAGACTCACTTGGAATAGTTTGTTTATATTCTTCAAAGCTAATTAATCAACACAGAGCTCAATTAACCTCAAAAATATCGTTCATGATAATAATCAAGGTTACATTATGTTTCAAATAAGTTTAACTTACGTGGCTTTTCATCACCCTGAAGCAGGTATTTTAGACAGCAACATCTACACATTTAATGTGTAGATGTACTTAATGTGCAACATCTGCACATTTAATACACAGAAATAAATTACTACACTACTGGCCATTAAAATCGTTACACCAAGAAGAAATGCAGATGATAAACGGGTATTCATTGGACAAATATATTATACTAGAACTGACATGTGATTACATTGTCACGCAATTTGGGTGTATAGATACTGAAAAATCAGTACCCAGTACAACCACCTCTGGCCGTAATAACGGCCTTGATACGTCTGGGCTTTGAGTCAAACAGAGCATGGATGGCGTGTACAGGTACAGCTGCGCATGCAGCTTCAACACGATACCACAGTTCATCAAGAGTAGTGACTGGCGTATTGTGACGAGCCAGTTGCTCGGTTACCATTGACCAGACGTTTTCAATTGGTGAGAGATCTGGAGAATGTGCTGGGCTGGCCAGGGCAGCAGTCGAACATTTTCTGTATCCAGAAAGGCCTGTACAGGACCTGCAACATGCGGTCGTGCATAATCCTGCTGGAATGTAGGGTTTCCCAGGGATCGAATGAAAGGTAGAGCCACGGGTCGTAACACATCTGAAATGTAACGTCCACTGTTCAAAGTGCCGTCAATGCGAACAAGAGGTAACCGAGAAGTGTAACCAATGGCACCCCATACCATCACGCCGGGTGATACGCCAGTATGGCGATGACGAATACACGCTTCAAATGTGCGTTCACCGCGATGTCGCCAAACACGGATGCGACGATCGTGATGCTGTAAACAGAACCTGGATTCATCCGAAAAAATGACGTTTTGCCATTCGTGCACCCAGGTTCGTCGTTGAGTACACCATCGCAGGCGCTCCTGTCTGTGATGCAGCATCAAGGGTAACCGCAGCCATGGTCGCCGAGCTGATAGTCCATGCTGCTCTATAACCGTCGTCGAACTGTTCGTGCAGATGGTTGTTGTCTTGCAAACGTCCCCATCTGTTGACTCAGGGATAGAGACGTGGCCGCACGATCCGTTACAGCCATGCGGATAAGATGCCTGTCATCTCGACCGCTAGTGATACGAGGCCGTTGAGATCCAGCACGGCGTTCCGTATTACCCTCCTGAACTCACCGATTCTATAGTCTGCTAACAGTCATTGGATCTCGACCAACGCGAGCAGCAATGTGGCGGTACGATAAACCGCAATCGCGATAGGCTACAATGCTACCATTATCAAAGTCGGAAACGTGATGGTACGCATTTCTCCTCCTTACACGAGGCATCACAACAACGTTTCACCAGGCAACGCCGGTGAACTGTTTGTGTATGAGGAATCGGTTGGAAACTTTCCTCCTGTCAGCACGTTGTAGGTGTCGCCACTGGCGCCAGCCTCCTGTGAATGCTCTGAAAAGCTAATCATTTGCATATCACAGCATCTTCTTCCTGTCGGTTAAATTTCGCGTCTGTAGCACGTCATCTTCGTGGTGTAGCTACCTTAATGGCCAGTAGTTTACATGGGGCACACAGTATTGCCGCCAAATGTATGAAAGCGAACTAAAGGGAGTGTGGCTCCTCTGCCTTTGCGTACCGCAAGGGAAAAAGTTGGCAACGAAAAGAAAAATCGAACTTTGTGCGTGCAATCGTTTTAGGCTTCCGTGTCTCAGTCGGTCCCTTATGGGATCACTTTGTTCTCCATTTGCTGGGATACCTTTTTCCCAGGAACAAAAAGAGATGTAAAGTAGAAATTTATATCAAATAATAAGACCTATGGTCTCTTGACGGTGTAAAATATTTAAGCTTCCAAATCAGTGCAGTCAAAAGATACGGTCATTTAAGTCATATATTTTGGTACTCTCAAACTCACTAATCAGAACCTAGAGATGAACTGTCTAGATACGTGTCAGATCCGGTGGTCTAGCGCTAAAACACGTGCCTCGAAACCGGGAGGTTGTGGGATCGAATCTCGGTCAGGCCATGGAATTATTTTCTTTCTTGTTTTCACCTAGCATTCATCTCTCGGCGAGGAGTCGCCAGACAATACGCGTGTTTCCGCGACAAACTGCCCCCCTCCCCTTTTCATGCTGGATAACTGGGGTAGGATAGGGACGACATGCAAGTCGCCTAAGTGGCGTACAATAGAAACAGTTGCAAAGCGAATCGCTCCCGAAACTTTAATTCATGAAGTGATGCTGAATACCTACCTTTCCTACAGTCTCAACAAAATGTCGAAACAGATTTTGAGTATATTGTACAAGCTACTGGTCCGGTAACTGGTAAGACATACAAATATGGGAAATGGTATATCTACATCTACATCTACATCCATACTCCGCAAGCCACCTGACGGTGTGTGACGGAGAGTACTTTGAGTACCTCTATCGTTTCTCCTATTCCAGTCTCGCATTGTTCGTGGAAAGAAAGATTGTCGGTATGCCTCTGTGTGGGCTCTAATCTCTCTGACTTTATCCTCATGGTCTCTTCGCGAGATATACGTAGGAGTGAGCAATATACTGCCGGCCAGTGTGGCCGTGCGGTTCTAGGCGCTTCAGTCTGGAACCGAGTGACCGCTGCGGTCGCAGGTTCAAATTCTGCCTCAGGCATGGATGTGTGTGATGTCCTTAGGTTAGTTAGGTTTAAGTAGTTCTAAGTTCTAGGGGACTGATGACCACAGATGTTAAGTCCCATAGTACTCAAAGCCATTTGAGCAGTATACTGTTTGACTCCTCGGTGAAGGTATGTTCTCGAAACTTCAACAAAAGCCCGTTCCGAGCTACTGAGCGTCTCTCCTGCAGAGTCTTCGACTGGAGTTTATCTATCGTGTCCCTAACGCTTTCGCGATTACTAAATGATCCTGTAACGAAGCGCGCTGCTCTCCGTTGGATCTTCTCTCTCCCTTCTATCAACCCTATCTGGTACGGATCTCACACTAGTGAGCAATATTCAAGCAGTGGGCGAACAAGTGTACTGTAACCTACTTCCTTTGTTGCATTTCCTTAGTATTCTTCAAATGAATCTCAGTCTGGCATCTGCTTTACCAACGATCAGCTTTATATGATCACTCCATTTTAAATCACTCCTAATGCGTACTCCCAGTTAATTTATGGAATTAACTGCTTCCAGTTGCTGACCTGCTATATTGTAGCTAAATGATAAGGGACCTTTCTTTCTATGTATTCGCAGCACATTACACTTGTCTACATTGAGATTCAATTGCCATTCCCTGCACCATGCGTCAATTCGTTGCAGATCCTCCTGCATTTCAGTACAATTCTCCATTGTTACAATCTCTCAATATACTACAGCATCATCCTCAAATAGCCTCAGTGAACTTCCGATGTTATCCACAATGTCATTTATGTATATTGTGAATAGCAACGGTCCTACAACACTCCCCTGCGGCACACCTGAAATCACTCTTACTTCGGAAGACTTCTCTCCATTAAGAATGACATGCTGCGTTCTGTTATCTATGAACACTTCAATCCAATCAGACAATTGATCTGATAGTCCATATGCTCTTACTTTGTTCATTAAACGACTGGGGGGAACCGTATCGAACGCCTTGCGGAAGTCAAGAAACACGGCATCTACCTGTGAACCCGTGTCTATGGCCGTCTCGTGGACGAATAGCGCGAGATGGATTTCACACGATCGTCTTTTTCGAAACCCATGCTGATTCCTACAGAGTAGATTTCTAGCCTCCAGAAAAGTCATTATACTCTAACATAATAGGTGTTCCAAAATTCTACAACTGATAGACATTAGAGATATAGGTCTATAGTTCTGCACATCTGTCCGACGTCCCTTCTTGAAAACGGTGATGACCTGTGCCCTTTTCCAATCTTTGGAACGCTGCACTCTTCTAGAGACGTACGGTACACCGCTGCAAGAAGAGGGGCAAGTTCCTTCACGTACTCTGTGTAAAATCGAACTGGTATCCCATCAGGTCCAGCGGCCTTTCCTCTTTTGAGCGATTTTAGTTGTTTCTCTATCCTCTGTCGTCTATTTCGATATGTACCATTTTGTCATCTGTGCGACAATCTATCAATTCAGACCCTTGGGGCTTAGGTTGCTAGGAATATGAAGGGTAAAAACTGTGGATTTAGAAGTCCCTTCAGAACTTAAATTTATCTGGTTTTCATGCAGTACACGGTAAATTATGCCATTCACTTTGCGCAGCGGCGCTTTTGGTGCTGCCCTGTAGCTAAGGACTATGTAAATATGATGATGATGATGATGATTGGTTTGTGGGGCACTTAACTGTCTCTGGACGAATAAGTATCTTGATAGCTTGCTGTGGCTACATTCAGTTTCATAAGGCAGAGGAATTGTAATACTTCCTGAAAAAGGACTCTAATTTGTGATCACTTAATCTTCATCAGTGGACCCAAATACACCAGTCGGGAAGAGAAAATGCCATTTTATATACTATAGTGCGCGTCATTTACGACGGCGGCCGAGTTTAGGTTCGTTCTGCACATCTGACGTCACAAAACAGTGTCAGCCAATGAACAGAGAACGACGTTGCCAGAGCTCGACTGCAGTGCAGAGCACGGACGAGTGTCTTCAGTTTTAGAAACGTTCAGTCATAAATAAAGTAACTGAACAAAAGCAATGTCTTGATAGCAGACTTTCTTTTATAGAAAGTTTGGAAAAAGCATTCTTTATAACAATTGCTTCATATTATATTAATTAATTAAACCAAACAAGCAATAAGCCTACTAATTCAGGCGATAGAAATGAAAGGTGTTTGTATCATTTTCATGAACCGCTTTTTCGCAATAAAGAACAGTGGTAATTGTTTATTTCCTATTGTACTTCGATGAAACGTGAGTAATTCATAGTCATACCAACAGTGTTTGTCGGTATGTTGCGTGAACTTGTTTATAGTCCTCCAGGACTTTTGTTAAATGACGAGTTGCGTTAGCGTAATGGATTCGGTCAGAGGGATAGCAGCCCACTGTAATAAAAAAAAGAAACTGAGTTAATAGATCAACATCGAACTTAAAGGAGAGTGTCTTGCGACGTCCGCCACGATCAGATGCAACGAACGAAAACGAACAAAATGAAATTAAAAAAAAAGGTTAAGGTGTAAGGCTGCGAAGCGAAAGGTTCTGAGTTCAAACCTTGTGCAATGCTTAATATTTTCTTTATTTAAAAACAATATCGAAGTATCTTACTTCATGAATTTTATTCGTTTGAATGTAATTTTTTGAAATTTCTAGTGCTTTGTCTCTTTGTTATAATCATAGTAAGTTTTCGGTTTTTCTAATCTTGTCCTCCAATATTTCTTTTCACAGCAATTAAAAACAATGAAAAGGCACACATACAATATTCATGTTATCTGTTTTGTTTGTATATCTTCTTTTCCGCAGTCGCTGTTTTACTATTCATATTGAGATATATTCTTTTGTGACAGTATTAAAAGTATTATTTAGAGCAGAATTTCGGCTCGTACGTTGCCGAGCTACTTGATTGTCTGACGCAATTCTTTGCTTCGCTGCTTTGGCAACATCATTATTTTCAATGGTTTCGTCGACTGCTCTATGTTTTGGCAAGTATTTGCTATCCGTTGTGACAAAAACAAATTGTTTGCGCACTGCGCCGCGTTGACAAAATATTTTAGTTTCTATGTTTTATTACGTCTACAATTCAGTTTTGTGTGCTTCGCCAACTTTGTTGTAATCAGAACTTTTTAGAAAAAAGCGAAATGACTCTGGTATGCATAAAACTTTTATTACAGTTGCGAAAGACGGAATATTTCTCAATATTACATACGACACCTATCTGGTACTTAAATGAGATATTGTTATACAGTAAATTTATATGGAATTTAAGTATATTGTACTTATTTCATTCTCAACATTGTGGCAACTAAAATCGACCATACGGAAAGTATACGCCATGGACTTTTACCTCTGCAAACTCTTCAGAATTTCGTGCCATGGTTTACTACATTTAATGCTGCACAATAACTGCGTTGAACATCGAAACAAAATTAAGTCATTTGTGGGGGGAAGATGTCAGTCAAGAAGATGTGTAAAAATCAGCCGTCCCGTGTGGCCGTGCGGTTCTAAGCGCTACAGTCTGGAACCGCGTGACCGCTACGGTCGCAGGTTCGAATCCTGCCTCGGGCATGGATGTGTGTGATGTCCTTAGGTTAGTTAGGTTTAAGTAGTTCTAAGTTCTAGGGGACTCTTGACCTCAGATGTTAAGTCCCATAGTGCTCAGCCATTTGAACCATTTTTTGTAAAAATCAAATTTTTGGGCCAAATAGTTTTTGTGAAATCGAATGATAAGTGTGTCAAAGCAGTCGGAACACCATGTCGGCACAGGCGAGCAGTGCAGTGATGACAAAATCGCGCACAGTGCGGAATGCGGGGAGCACGTCTCTGTAGCAGCGAAAGGGTTAATGCGGCCGTGGTGGCTTTACTTCATAAACTGCGCGCTCCCCCCTAAACGTAAGTTTGCGAACTATACTATACTATGGCGCTGCTTCTCTTGGTGCGTGCGTCCTTTGCAACTGGCAACGCAGCAATCTCCCGCGTCTGGGCGGGCATGCGCGAGCCGCCAAGATAAAAGAATTGAACTATAGAAAAGAGAAACAAAGCTGAAATTATGGGGTTGAAATGTGTCCTTTCCATAACTTGGTTACCTCCTCGATGTTCACGGCGTGCAGCACAGCGCAACACGGGAGTTACGAATTCGGCAAACCAATTCGCAAGGCTGCACACCCAGGTGACAGGCTGGAAAGGCGAGGACGGTCAGCGTTCAGCCCCAGGCTACGAAAAGGCGGCTGGTTTTGCGAGATTTCCCACATTCATCTATCATCAGATTCACGAACCATGCTGATTCACGCAGGTCGAGGCACGCTCGGGAATTGCATTGTTGCCGGTTCCAAGCGACAGTTGCGGTACGCGCGTATACGTGATTTGCCCTTGAAGACAGCGTGTATCCTGCAAAATTATGTCTCTCTTTTGCTTATGCAAAATTTTCGATTACCACCACCATCAGCGACGACAACTTGCAACAAACTGAATAAAAATTAACTAAATAACTCCGACGATCACGGTTAACGCTCTCATTGGCTACGGCAGTCACAACAGAGCGCTAAGAAAACTGCTGAGCGCTCATACGCTGTTGGAGGATGACGTAAGTGCGGAGAGAAGGTCCGGACTTGGCCGCCATCGTTCGTTCTCCAACTATAGTCGAATGTAGAGCCTGGGGTGTGCTGTACACAAGCAACTTAAAAATGTAGCTTCAAAAACACGTTTGGTTAAAATAGATTTTTTGTTGTGTTCTGCACAAAAATTTGTGTTTGTTTTACTACCATTTTCAAACACCCTTTTTGCATTAAAATTGTTCTGCATCCAGGTACTGGTAAATGATCTCTGTCTGAAACCGGTCCTACAATTAAAAATAAATTCCCGTGTCATATGTTATTTTTAACATTTGGTTGAGATTTAAGTACATCAGTCAATATTAAAAAGTAGAAGGCATGAAAATAATTCAAGAAATCCATTAACAGATCAGATGTTTGTAAGAATCAAGTTTGAATAAGAGTATCTGACGTTTTCTTCCTGTACCTCTGTACTTTAAGGGGGATTAATCAGTGTTTTTTATTTTTTTGGTAGTTATTTTTCCGATATCGAACACATTTTTCTCAGTTTCAGTATATCCATTATGGATGACGAACTGCGAATGTGATTTAAATACTCCGACCGTAATGGGGATGAATGATGATGGTGATGACACAACACCACCCTGTCATCTCGAGGCAGGGATAATCCCTGACCCCGCCGGGAGTGGAACCCGGGACCCCGTGCGCAGGAAGCGAGAACGCTACCACAAGACCACGAGCTGCGGACAAATTCAGGGTATATCTGGTAATAAATATTCAACCAGTCGCTTTTCTACTATTTATTCAATCATGGCCGTGTTTTCGAGCCACTGCAGGCTCATCGTTTGATGGAGATGTTACAAGAACATGATTTTGTGGACCAAGTGTAGCTGGATGCAGTGCTGGTACTGCTGGCGGAAATGACGGAAATTTAGTAGTCGGTGAGACGAAACGTTTACGAACTCAAAAGTTTTTTAGGTACTTACAGTGCACTGCTTTGTGGTATCCATACCAGACCTCGTCCTGTAACGTGCATTATTAAGCTATGTACACAAATACACACAGTATTTAGCTACACTTGGTTTTATTCTGATTCACAGAAAGTAAACACTGGATGTTTTTTACAAAGAATATGGATATGATAGATATTACACTTTACTACATCATGGTGTTGGCAAGAGATATGTTGTATCAGAGTACAAATATTACTAGTACAGAAATTACATTTCAGTAAATGTTATAACACCTCCATCCGATGATGAGGCTGCAGTGGCTCGAAAACATGTTCATTGTTGAAGAAGTCGTAAAAAAGCGACTAGTTGCATATTTATTACTAGATAAATCGACATTTTTTCTCAGTTTCGTTTTTTTTTAATTCAATTTTTTTTAATTTTCCTGCCAAACAGTTTGTTCAGTCATTTTCACAATAGCCGCATTGTAGATAATTAAATGAGAGATAAGAATTTTTAAAGTATTACTCTTTAAGAACAGGACTGACATACTCGTATAACGTAAAGGACAGCGCACTAAAATAAGAGACAAGGTAGTGAGCGAGAACAGGATCCAGTCCGCTCGGCTGTTTGCCTTTTAGGCGGTTTTCCCCGCTCCTTTATCGAAATGTAGGGAAGGTCGATAGTTAAAATATAGGAACACGTAGAACAAAATTTATACGACCCACAGATGGCATACCCAACTTGCCTCCCTTAGGTTATCTGATGACCCTGGTGACAGGAGAGGCATCTGACTACAAAGTTAAAATGAATTTTCTGGTGCAGTTAAATAGAGTTTATGTACTGTGTTACTGTCACGTTTTTTAATGTACAGTTTTTAATCTTTTAACTTTTATATGTGTAATTGTTGTATCTCGGTGCACATTTTACCATCATTTAACTTTTATTTAACAACAGGATAAAATTCTTCTGTTTTAAGTCTCTGCGTCGCTTTGGAGAGGAAGCATCTTGGTATATTTACTCGTCGGTGTGAATTGTCTTTGGTTAATGCCTACCCATCTGTCGACATAGTTTACTTCTTTGACAGCTTAATAAGCTAGAACAAGTTTGCTACTTGTATTCTTGGAACTGGCAACTCCACTACCATAGGCAGTCATTATGAAATGAGAATTGCATTTCTGTTTACAGTTCATGTGCTCAGTTTGTTGAACGTAAAACGAGATTTACATGTAAGAAATGAAATAACTGTGCATACTGTTTATCATGATCATGCACTATACTGGTATGTGTTACATACTTTTAATCATTTCTACTACATTGTCCCACAGCTTATATCTGATAATTTTTTAAACGAATACCATTTAATGATGGATTATGCGATCAAGACTTTTCCATAATTGCAGTTTGTATCAAATTTGAATGGTCGCCTACCTCCACTGTGGAAGAATTCCTGGTTCCAGTAATAAAAAACTGCATCAGCCACAAAAAGTTCTTAGTCATTATTAATACAGCCTGCCAGGTCACGAGTGTACAACATGAATAGCAATGGCACGAGATACTTCCGTGGGTAACGGTTGAAGTTACTTCTACTTGATTTTCCATCCAAGCTAAAATTCTGCGTATTCCCTATCAAGACGCTCAGCCCAGTCTCAAGTTTTGTTTGACACTACGTATGGTCGTACTTCTTAAGCGTTGGTGTGCCACTGTGTCAAATGCAGTCCAGAAGTAGACAAATATTGCATCTATTTGACTGCCTTAATCATGAATTGTAGGTCGCTTGTGGTACTACCGAAGCTAGTTTTAAGTCTGAAGATTTGTCTCCGTTGAGAATGATATCTTTACATTCGTATTTTGTTCTCTAGGCAATAGCGCGGAACTGTATCGAAAGCCTTGTACCTTGCATCCGCCCATATCATTAGCGCCGAATCTCGCTTTGTTTCGTGAACTCGAAAATCACTCAACTTAAGGATTTGAGTGGCCAGACTTCTAGGATGGCTCCTTCGCAATATTTATCAAGAAGTACTACAACGCGCTAGAAGCAGTACTACAATGCGCAGTGAAGTGCTGTGTGAGAGAGGGTGTATACTATCATAAATATGGGTGTGCGTGACCTTCCAGTCCCCTGATTTTCTTTGCGATTGAAACGACTGAGTAGTTAAGATGAATGACCTGGCAGGACCGGAACGCAAGCTTGACGATCAAATTAAAAAAATCACTCGGTAAACGAAGCAGTAACGTATTTCCTTCTTCATCTTCGTTTAGTCTCAGTTTAATGGCCATGGCGTCCACGGAATGTGAAGCGCTCAAGCTTCCTCCCTTTTGGTTCCGTCTGCACGTAACAAAAACTGGTTGCCCAGTCGCCCTCAGACTTTCAACCTCTGAAATATTTCGTTTGGTCATCCAGGATGCTTTCCAAAGATATGATTAGAGCTAGTCAAGGGGTAGATTTTATGCATACATTCACCCTCTTATCCTACGCAGGTCCTAGTTTGACTTCCTCGACCTGGATGCCCGACATCAACTATTTGCTGCATGATGTTTAACGATGTACGTTACGCAGCACACTTCAACTGCACTGGAATCATTTCAACGCTGCGTATGCACTAACTCTACAAAAGTTTACATTAACCGCATTATGCGTACAAGTACAGATTTGGAAAGGAGTGGATAACCTTTTTTGCAGCCTGAAAGTAGAATTTTTTTATAAATTCTACCTTTCTGCTATCCTTAAGCAACCCTGGCAGCACCGGATCTACGATATTTCCGAACTGGGCAAAAAACTTAATAGTGGCGCCCCCCTCTTACTCGAGCGTTTGAGATAATACGTCAAAAATTTTAAAAAATCTATTTCTTCATAAATATGTTCATTTTGTAGCGAACATCTTCATGAAGATTGTGATATAGAAAACATATATGTTCATGGAAGTGTAAGATATGTTATCTAGTCTTAAGTGTGCAGTGCCACGCCTCTTCACACAATATTCTTCTGCGGCCGCTGTGGCCGAGCGGTTCTAGACTCTTCAGTTCGGAACCGCTACGGACGCAGGTTCGAATCCTGCCTAGGGCATGAATGTGTGTGATGTCCTTAGGTTAGTTAGGTTTAAGTAGTTCTAAGGGGACTGATGACCTCAGATGTTAAGTCCCATTTGAGTCATTTGAACCACAATATTCTTCTATCGCACGTCACTGTATTTCACTCTGTGGAATTCAAACGTGTTTATTTTGTAATGGAAGCCATCAAATCTATATTCGGGACAGTGGAAATTATAATGTCTTATGGCGCTTCTCCTACTCCCAGTCGGCCAGTTTGACATCCTACTCTCCTTAAAGAAAAAAAAAAAACTCACAATTAATAATGGGTGGGCTTATTTGTGACCGAGAGAATAAGAACTCGTCAGAAAATTTGCACTCTTTATTGCCTGTTAGCTAATAAGTTTCTCTTTTGTGTGACATAAAATTAAATAAATTAAACATAAAACCAGTAAAGACAAGAGACAACCAAGACAGTACATATTTCTTCAGTCCCAAGGTCCAGGCATTTTTTTCTGTCTAATCTTGCTACAGTTTTATACGGCGTGCTTTTCTTTCTGAGAAAGGATCTGTTACCCCCGCAGTAGACAATATTCCATTGGAACTACTGACGGCCGTGGGAGAGCCAGTCCTGACAAAACTCTACCATCTGGTGAGCAAGATGTATGAGACAGGCGAAATACCCTCAGACTTCAAGAAGAATATAATAATTCCAATCCCAAAGAAAGCAGTTGTTGACAGATGTGAAAATTACCGAACTATCAGCTTAATAAGTCACAGCTGCAAAATACTAACACGAATTCTTTACAGAAGAATGGAAAAACTAGTAGAAGCCAACCTCGGGGAAGATCAGTTTGGATTCCGTAGAAACACTGGAACACGTGAGGCAATACTGACCTTACGACTTATCTTAGAAGAAAGATTAAGGAAAGGCAAACCTACGTTTCTAGCATATGTAGACTTAGAGAAAGCTTTTGACAATGTTGACTGGAATACTCTCTTTCAAATTCTAAAGGTGGCAGGGGTAAAATACAGGGAGCGAAAGGCTATTTACAATTTGTACAGAAAGCAGTTGGCAGTTATGAGAGTCGAGGGACATGAAAGGGAAGCAGTGGTTGGGAAGGGAGTAAGACAGGGTTGTAGCCTCTCCCCGATGTTGTTCAATCTGTATATTGAGCAAGCAGTAAAGGAAACAAAAGAAAAATTCTGAGTAAGTATTAAAATTCATGGAGAAGAAATAAAAACTTTGAGGTTCACCGATGACATTGTAATTCTGTCAGAGACAGCAAAGGACTTGGAAGAGCAGTTGAATGGAATGGACAGTGTCTTGAAAGGAGGATATAAGATGAACATCAACAAAAGCAAAACAAGGATAATGGAATGTAGTCTAGTTAAGTCGGGTGATGCTGAGGGAATTAGATTAGGAAACGAGGCACTTAAAGTAGTAAAGGAGTTTTGCTATTTGGGGAGCAAAATAACTGATGATGGTCGAAGTAGAGAGGATATAAAATGTAGGCTGGCAATGGCAAGGAAAGCGTTTCTGAAGAAGAGAAATTTGTTAATATCGAGTATAGATTTAAGTGTCAGGAAGTCATTTCTGAAAGTATTTGTATGGAGTGTAGCCATGTATGGAAGTGAAACATGGACGATAAATAGTTTGGACAAGAAGAGAATAGAAGCTTTCGAAATGTGGTGCTACAGAAGAATGCTGAAGATTAGATGGGTAGATCACATAACTAATGAGGAAGTATTGAATAGGATTGGGGAGAAGAGAAGTTTGTGGCACAACTTGACCAGAAGAAGGGATCGGTTGGTAGGACATGTTCTGAGGCATCAAGGGATCACCAATTTAGTATTGGAGGGCAGCGTGGAGGGTAAAAATCGTAGAGGGAGACCAAGAGATGAATACACTAAGCAGATTCAGAAGGATGTGGGTTGCAGTAGGTACTGGGAGATGAAAAGGCTTGCACAGGATAGAGTAGCATGGAGGGCTGCATCAAACCAGTCTCAGGACTGAAGACCACAACAACAACAACCTCGTCAAAGTTCGTAAAACGCTTTGCTACATGAAAAATCAAAATGTTGTTGCCTAATACAGAAAAAGCTGCTAATACGAATAGTATCAAAAAGTGGTGTGGTTTCTTGACTTGGTTACGTCTATTTCGTCACTGTCTGCTAGATAAAACGAAATAGGCCTTTCTAATATTGCAGTAATGGCACAAATGGTCATTTTTATCTACCTCATTTACATAAATAACACGACAGAATATAATTCACGAAATACCAGTATCAAATGCCTGTTAGGTCTATTACAAACAATGCTTCATGTTAGGAAATAGTTTAACATTTCATTCACATGCTCCAGTTTCTCAAGCATAAGATCGAGTAGTAGTAGTAGTACGAAATTTTTTGTATAAATTTGGAATAGTCATATTCTTCCAGATGTTTGTGTGATGTCCCTGTTTCTTCTCCTTCCTCGCTCCAACAAATCATCTTGTTACTAATTCTACAAATATTCCTCCCATCGTCAAAACTTATTCACCATTTAACTTCACTAACCCTGCCAGAATCACCGGTTCAGTTATCCCACGTTTATTCTCCGATTAGGCGTTATTACGTGTTCGTACAACGCTTTTTCGGCGCTATTCCGAGAATAGAACTTAGGGGTTGCTAACCGGGGACTGTGCAACTGGCCCTTAGTAGTGTAGCGTCGTGGCAAAAATTTTCTGTCAAAATTTCATTTTCATGAATACATCGAGAAGGTAATATGTAAACTTACTTACCTGCTATTCCTTAGTCGTTTGTTTCCACTCTGGTAGTCTGAATCTGTGGATTTCGCTAACAGTTACAACAACGCAATCAACCACATAAATAAACAGCGGTTGGTATTCACCCGTTCGGGTATATTCGGCTCAGCTCGTATTGCCCCGTTCCCTTTTGTCTGCGGGCAAGTTATTTATTCCTTGTCGCGACGGGGATTCCACTGGGAGATACATCACATGTACTACGCACGCATTCAAAAAGCAATTTATGATTCGTTCAGATATCAACTTAGAATGTGTTTTAAGATGTCCAAAAACCAACAGGGATGCGTTTCAAAATCATATGAATAATCGATAGACCAAAGTGCGCTGGATGCTAGGCGCTTTGTGGAACAAGGCTTTTTTTTTTCTTCAAGAATATGAGTGTGGCGCCCCATGAAATTGCCGCACGAGGCAGATTCTCTCTCTCTCTCTCTCTCTCTCTCTCTCTCTCTCTCCCATCCTCCCCGTAGTCTGGGCATGAACCCTGGCATTAACAATCAGGTTTTAAATTTCTTACATTCTCCAAAGCTATCCTTGTAGTTGCAACGCGCCACATGGATTGTATTAGTATAAATTGCGAAAGTTTGTGTAGTCTGACAGTAAATATTATTTGAACATAGTGTATATCAATGCAATCAGTGTTGGTTATACTCACTTTTTTTTTGCACGAAAATAATTGTTGATAAGCCTATAGTTATACGCTGTAGTTACCATTTAACTAATGATTTCATTTTATTTTAATCCACATTTGTACTTTTATCTGACTTGAAGGCCCTTTGATAGACTGGTCATTTTATTAATTTCATATTACGTTTATCAGTTCATATGTATCGTAAAGAGATGTGACGATACATTTTTGTTTTAGGTGGCTAAATGACGGGAATTTTCTGGGACGAAATAAATAAATCGCTTGCGTTTGGCTTAGGTCTCCGCCTTCGTGAAAGGTGTGTCATTTGCTTTAGAATACTCTGCGTTTGCCGGTCCCAGCTCAGGACACAACACGGCAAACGACCGCAAGCAAAGTTTCATCATAATTAGCGAAGCGGGTTGCATTATTTAATGCAATTTTGTGCGAGTGCACGTAATCCAGGAAATTGGGTATTTCCTCCTTCCGTCAGTTAACTTGGGCGGTGTGAGAGTTTCTCAAAATTAATACTTTATGCAGTAGTTTGCTGTTTCCAGCAAACTGTGATCATACACATGTTGTCTTGTTGCGTCTTGTCCTTGATGATGCTGATAGCTTAAGCTGTCTTGGATCCCTCTATCTGTTTTGGCGATTCTGATTTAGTGTTCTTCTTATCCTGTTAAAGAAATTTTTATGTGGAAAACCTGGATATGCCCCACTTATCGCGAGCGGTCGCCTTACCATTAGGCTGTTTGAAAATGACTCATGGCCAGACACAAACTTCAGTAAGTCGTCAACCATGTGTCTACAGCCTGCACTCGTACATCCATTATGTATATTCCCGTACAGGGGAGACATTTTAATTGAAAGTCGATTGCCTGGCGTCTGCGGAAAAATACGGCATTGCAGTGACTGTTTTATTCAGAAGTACAGGGGATAGGCAAAATAATGTGAACAGTGGTAGTAATTGTATTGTTTGTGTCTGACAGTCAACAACGGAGGTTAATGCACATGTCGCGCTGGGTGCCTATTCTGTATATTACCGCCAGTGTGCCGATCGTTTCGGTAGTCAATAGCATCGA
Source organism: Schistocerca piceifrons (assembly GCF_021461385.2). Taxonomy (NCBI): domain Eukaryota; kingdom Metazoa; phylum Arthropoda; class Insecta; order Orthoptera; family Acrididae; genus Schistocerca; species Schistocerca piceifrons. Next base: position 231,445,903 of record NC_060143.1, on the reverse strand, counting down.
ACGGTCTAGTACTCGAATTAGCATCCCTGCGTTACTCAGTATGCATGTCAGCGATACCGTTCGGTGTAGAGAACCGAAGCGCACTACAGCGCGCAAGCGCCACGAAAACAAAGCGGCTAGCAGACGACACAGGCGCGCGATTCTTCCAAGTACCGAAAATTGCGTTTACATTGCCATAACGCATGACGCCGCATTCCATCGAGATGATGTGCCCGCCTTCATCGCCCTTGGCTCCTCCTTAACAGCATCAGGCGCAGTATATCCTTTTCCATGATTCTCAGCTGAAATGCATAAAAATTTTTAGTTTCTCTGACCGCATGTTTCCGTGCATGCATAATAACGATAGCGTATTTGACTGTATTCTGCAGATTGTCGTAAATGCCGCATTATTTCATCTTATTCTCATTCACACTGACATCGTGTTTTGGATTTTACGTTTCGGAAAATGAGTTAGTAGTAGTGTCTAGTACCACATTGTACTAATACTTAAAAACACCCGAAAAATTGATTCTGAGAGTTTCAAAGAATATGAAGATAAACAGAATGCGGTTATAACACGCTCCTAGAGATCCAAATGATTAAGTAGCCCACTTCCCTAAATGATGCGTCAACGATTTGGGTCTTAAAAATAAAATTGGAAAAAAACGCATTTTCGAGAGCTCCTGCAGTCCGTCGAAGTTTATAACATGCATCTCATGTATGAAAATGTTTCGTATATGGTGCTACAGGCTAAAAATATTACGGCAGAGATCTTTCATCTCTGTCTACTGTGGTTGAGGATTCGATCGCAGATCAATACTTGTGACAAGCAAGATTATGAAGGTGACTGCAGCTAGTTACATTCTCAGTAATTTAAGTTGTGCTCTTAGATTCCTGTCTAACCGCATACTCGGAAATCGCTGTATATTCGGAAAAAATGGTGAATTATTTCTGGCAAGAAAAAATATAAAGGTCACTGTCGGTTGTTTCCCTCACAGCAATTTCATATTTCGTATTTTAAACACACAGAAGTCACGAAATCATTACTGAGGAAGTGCGCTCTTACGTTTTAGTAATAACGAATATTGCAGAAAAATCTTAACTTACACGAATAACAATGTCTCAGAACGTGTTGCATATATGAGACGAAAAAAAAATTTTTTTGGATCGACCCATGCGCGAACCCGTGTTTTACCGTATCGCATTCCCGCGCGTTAACCACTTTTTTTTCCCACAAAAACAGTAACAAAAATGGCTATAATGAAATGACATAAGGTGACAGATAATTGCAGTCACAAATTTCAGCATTCAAAGAATGAGTCTTTAGCAGTAGCACAATTTAGCACCTTCACTGTCACCTTCAACTGGTGGCAGTTCCTCTTCTGCAGCCTGAGGTTCCTCATCATAATTTCCCAGACCCAAATGAGTCATTCAGTAAATCCTTGATGTGTGTTCCTTCCAGGGTAAATTACGTGGACAGAAGAGCAGTTCCGAACAGCGACATAGCAAAATCCTTCACTGCCTTGTTATTTTTGTCAGTTACAGCCTTCTACACGCATCCATAGGGAGTTCAGGATCTTCCTTTATATCAGACACCAGATGTTTGTCGTCATATTCTTGTATCTGCTGTACTACTGATCTATTTTTCATGTGTGACTCGCGGTGCTCAATTCTGGTAGTATTCTGTAGACAAATGTAGGCTGACTTCGTTGCCAAACGGTGCTGCGTAGGTCATAAATGCGTGGTAGTTTGGAAGGTTTCCAGTATCAGGCTTCACGTAATTGCTTTCCATTGTTACTTGAAAGTTGTAAACACGTTTCGATTATTACTAACGAACCCATTTGTGGGGTTGGGGTTGGGTTGTATGGGGAAGGAGACCAGACAGCGAAGTCATCGGTCTCATCGGATTAGGGAAGGAAAGGGAAGGATGTCGGCCGTGCCCTTTCAAAGGAACCATCCCGGCATTTGCCTGGAGCGATTTGGGGAAATCACGGAAAACCTAAATCAGGATGGCCGGAAGCGGGATTGAACCGTCGTCCTCCCGAATGCGAGTCCAGTGTCTAACCACTGCACCACCTCGCTCAGTCCCATTTGTGGGAAAAAGTACACAAAGGCACTAGTAACGTCAGTTCACACTCATGTAATATACATAAGCAGAGCCGATGTCTTGATATAAATTATGTTTAAACTCTTATTTGCATAAAAATAACTCGTATTTTGAGAGAATATTGACCGAAAACGCTTTTTTTCGATGTAATCATTCACAGTAACAACCTAACATAACCATATTTCTAATAAAGGAAAATAGTCTATTACGAACTCACTTTCCAACCGGATGTGTTCTCTGGTGATTCTTTGGTGACACAATCACTAAATCCAAAACTAAAACCGCTAAATATGTTTAAAATAACAAATTATAGGTGTACATAAACCACAGCTCACCGATCGACAGGGCCAGACCGAAATCCAAAACCTCTCGGTACAGTTGTCGTAAAATCGGTGGGGGGACCGTTCGGTAACAAGTCTCAGAAGCTTACTGAACAGGATATTTCGATAAAGAACCGAAAATGACGTCACTACCGAGACTAACCTACTACACCGATCGGTATGAACGATACAAATCAGTGCAGGTTGTTTGCGAGCAGTGCATACTTCGTATTTGCATTCAGAGGCCGAGGCGGACGTGCAATGAAAGACGTAACAGAGTTCCAAAGAGGGCAGATGGTGGGGGCCCGATTAGCTGGAGCATCAGTGACCAAGGCAGCCAACTTATTGAATGTTTAAAGAGCAATGACAGCCTACACATAACATGAAAAGACGTCATCGTGTAAAAACAATTATGGGAAAAATCAAAACAAAATGACAGATCGTCGTACGCTAACACGAGTTCTGTCAAAACAACACAAAACTACGGTGACTAAAGTGACTGCAGAGCTCAATAGCCACCTTCGAGGCCCCGTATCCATCGACGCTGTCCGCTGAGAACCCATAAAGCGAATATTTATGGACGAGCTGCTATACCGAAACCATTAGTGACACCAACCAACGCAAAGAAGCATAAAGCATGGTGTCAGGAGCATAAATCCTGTATGGCTGATCAGTGGAAACACGTCATATGGTCTGACGAGTCAACGTTTTCGTCATTCCAACGTCGGGCCGGATTTAAGTCTGGAGAACTCCAAAAGAAGCACACAATCCTCATTGCTTGATTCCAACTGTTAAGCATGGAGGTGGAAGCGTGATGGTGTGGGCATCCATTTCATGGTATTCTGCTGGACCCATCGTTACTCTCAAAGGCCGTGTTACAGCTAACGATTATGTGAACATTTTAGGTGACCAGGTGCACCCCATGAGTCAAACGTTGCTCCCCAACAATGATGCCATATTTCAGGACGATAATGCACCCACTCACACAGCCAGGACAGTACAATCGTGGTATAAGGAACATGCAACTGAACTGCAGCGTCTTCCCTGGACTTAAACATGTCGAACCCTTGTGGGCAGTATTGGAGTGCAGACTCCGGAGCAGATTTCCACCTCCCTCGTCACTACAGGACTTACAAGAGGTTCCGACTGAAGAGTGGCGTAACATTCCACTGGAGAAAATACAATCAATACACGCCAGTATTCCAAGAAGAATCGCGCATGTATTACGAGCTAATGGGGGTCCAACCCCTTATTATTAAACCATGCTCAAGTAAGTACATGTGTTCACATTATTTTGCCTATCCCCTGTAGGCTGCAATGTTCCTTCGGACAAGCATGCATGCATCGTACTTCTAAACAACAGAAGCGTTGCAATATTGAAAGAATTTTCAAGAGGTTGCGGCTGAGTGACTCACTCTTTAGCTGAGCAGGACCAACGATCTTGACGTCGGCGGGACACAAGAACTTCAGCATTCTTTCGTTCTCACATATTTACTCTTTCTCCTTTCTTGATGACCTGTGCGTGTTTATTGACCAGTTTCATGACCGGCATATACTTTGTTTATACTGTGTTTAAAAAAGTGCACGTTTTCACATACAGATTTACATTTTTGAAGCTTAAAGTGTAAATATGTCACAGTGGTCATAATCATTTTGGACTGTTTACTATTAATGTGATATGCTATGTAAAAATGAAATTAATTTTGTTAATTGTAAAAAGGTGATTAGCATCGGAGCCTACTGATTCCGAAGTCTTGGTTTTGATTCCTGGTGACCATCATGAATTTGTATGATATCTGAAGGCACGGAAACCGACAATTTATCAAAAACTGAGCTGTGCAGAGCCGCGGGAAAACACTGGACTGGTATTCTAGTAGGCAGCAGTTCAATCCCCGCCTGACCATCCTCATCTAGGTTTCCTTGATTTTCCTAATGCGCTTAAGACACCGCCTCCCCCTTTCTCTGTCCTCCCTCCTCTCTCTCCATACCTCCTGCACCCTGTCTCGCCCCCATTTTTATGTCCATCTTCTCCTGCCTCCCCTCTCCCTCTCCCTCCTCCCTCCCCCTCCCCCGTCCCCGCTCCCCCCTCCCCCTCCTCTCTCTCTCTCTCTCTCTCTCTCTCTCTCTCTCTCTGTCTCACCCCCTCCTCTCTCTCTCTCTCTCTCTCTCTCTCTCTCTCTCTCTCTCTCTCGCACCCCCTCCTCTCCCTCCCACCATCGTCGATTGCAAAGTTATTTGAGCACACAAATATTCGCATTTTTATTTATATTGATATAAACGTTCGTTTGTACAAATGAAGTTCTTCGCCGAATGCTTTGAAATTTTGCACAGCGTTGCAATCGAATACACACGTGTTTCTACATACATACTGAAGCCCCATATGATATATACTTATATATCATATGGCGCTACAGCAGTTATATGAAAACACGTTTGTATTCGAATGCAACGTCGCGCCTAATTAAAAAAAGCCGGTGAAGAAGTTTCGAAGATATGCGGATTTGAACAAACGAACATTTTTATTTATATAGACTACCAGATAATAACCCACAAAAAATAATAAAGAGGTCGTTCCTGGAATTAGAACAAGCTGTTGCAATAAGTATACTTTTTAAATGATCTAGGCGGTAATATAAACAATTAAGTGTTTCATGTATATGGCATTGTAAATATTCACTCCGAGTCTACAATGTAAGTAATTTGAAAGCGGATGCATATTGTGGATGTACATATTCCGAGATGGAACTCATGTTGTTGCTGAATGTCAGATGAGATAAAATTTGCAATCCGGTGTGCAGCGCATAATGCGGCTGAGATTTGAATTTTAAAATATCCTGTGCCGACGCTCTGCTAAGTGCTCTAAGGAGAACAACTGCCAGAAAACTTTCTACTGCAGGACGGAAACGCTGTTTGGGAGAATGCTGTGTGTCTTCACAAAATGGAACGCAATTACCGAATGCTGAGTTGGAAGCTAAAAGCAGTGTATTGTAAAAGTGATGTTACTCTACGTGACTCTTTATAGTACAGGCCCCTTTAACACTGGCGTACACTCATGTCGCTAGTAAATCTCTCCTGTATGCACGTCTACTTTCACGATGAGCGAGATGCCTTGTGTCTAAGTTGACTGCCAGATAGCCGGCCGGTGTGGCCAGGCGCTTCTAGGCGCTTCATTCTGGAATCGCGCGCCTGCTACGGTCGCAGGTTCGAATCCTGCCTCGGGCATGGATGTGTGTCCTGTCTTTAGGTTAGTTAGGTTTAAGTAGTTCTAAGTTCTAGGGGGCTGATGACCTCCGATGTTACGTTTCGTAGTGCTCAGAGCCATTTTTTGACTGCCAGATAAATACTCGCGACCAATATGACTGTGTTGCCATGAAGAGACAGTTATATTTTTCAGTGCCTTCCTCCATTTTCCTCATGATTTACGATGGTACAAAAACAAACGTATGGTTTATCGCACAGCATGATTTCATAACCTGTACTCTGAGGATTTGGAATAGCAGCTCAGCCCTGCCGGAACTAGTAATACAGTGCAACTACGTGCGATCAAGGCAATAAAAACTTCGTAACTGAAGCTTTCTTTACATTGATTTCATGCTCACTCTCCGCCTGACAATTTTCTGTATTTATTGAGTATTACATCCGAAACGTCTTCTTATCATTTGCAACAAATAAATCATTGGCCTGGACATAACATCACATCTATCTTTAAGAGGACGACGAAAAGGATCAGCGTCTCAAATGGTTCAAATGGCTCTGAGCACTATGGGACTTAACTTCTAAGGTAATCAGTCCCCTAGGACTTAGAACTACTTAAACCTAACTAACCTAAAGACCGTAGCGGTCGCGCGGTTCCAGACTGAAGCGCCCTGAACCGCTCGGCTACACCGGCCGGCAAACAGCGTCTCAGTAAAGAAATTTTTCGACACTATAAAGCACTTTCCAAAATATTATCGGACAATATAATTTCTGATAGCCCTTTGTCATTTCAGGTTCATCAGCGGAATAGTGGTGTTAAAATTCAGTGACTTAGGCAAAGTCAGTTTGCTTGTCCAGATTTAACGAATTTGATGAAGTATCTATGGTAAGCAGCCCAATATGCAGAACAACGGTCACGACCGTTTCTTTCTCCACCCCAACTCTGTCTGAATAAAACTAGTAATTACTATGACCTGCCTAAACGCATTAATTTTTCCTTTCGCAGCTGTGCCGGGTGCAAAGAAAATCTTTGTTTTCGTCATCCAATAGACACTTCCCGTTTTTGTGACGACGACGACGACGACTACTGGGAATAAACAAGGAGCTGTTAAATGGAGGATACCCGGCTCCGATTCTGTGCCGTTAATTATTACTACTTCTGCGATCCTTTCGCGATATGCACGAGAGAAAGAGTAACCTTCTGTGAACAAATGTGCGGGTTCTTAAAAGCAGCCATTTGAATGCCTTGAACATCTGCACAAAATTATGTACTAAATGTTTGCATCTGCGTTTGAAAATATTGATATTAATGAAAAATACCTTTAGAGTATTCCCGATGGCCTTTAATATACGCCAAGAATTTACATGAGCAAAACGTATAAGATAACTAATTTAAAAGCAGCATTTTTACTTTTGATTTTTGACATCACCCTGTGTTTTGAGGTTGTAATCACCGTTCCGTTGTCATGTCTTCCAGTTAGTATTTTGATAGGAGCGCAGTTCATTTGTTTGACGATGAATAGCAAGCACTTTTCACTGTTTAAAACCTGCCTGTTCAGTTTCAAATCTTTTATTCGTCTGCTGCCCTTAGGCCGTGTGTCCAAGGCTCTGTTTGGTAAGGAGTTGATTAATAGTTTTTGTTACGCATGCACACATAGATATCCACTCACTTATGTCGTTATTAATTTCCTTTCTATATGGACACACGATGACAGCACATTTAAAGCGTGCACCATTGCTCGAGGTGGGTTTCGAGCACATGGCCGTGTTTTACGAAATAACAACGGTACCGTCAGATCACGGAGGCTGTCTGTCTGCTTGTTGCTAATTTGTACGCCAGAATTGTAGCCTGTATCAGTGCCACTTTGTCATTTCTATTGGGTTGTGTCAAAGTATGCTATTCTGTGAAACGCTTGGCTAATGCGTTTTGCTCTTTTATTGAGTCGCAAGTGAAGAGCTTGCGTGCCGGCCGAGGTGGCCGTGCGATTAAAGGCGCTGCAGTCTGGAACCGCAAGACCGCTACGGTCGCAGGTTCGAATCCTGCCTCGGGCATGGATGTTTGTGATGTCCTTAGGTTAGTTAGGTTTAACTAGTTCTAAGTTCTAGGGGACTAATGACCTCAGCAGTTGAGTCCCATAGTGCTCAGAGCCATTTGAAGAGCTTGCGTAAAAGAAAGTAACAACTGGTTTTAGGGACGACGGAACAGACAGTGCAAATGAAGAATGATCACAGTTAACGCTCTACCCAGTGCTGATAAAACTGTTCGTAACGCTTTAACGATGATCATCAATCCAATTCTGAGATTATACTGATTGCGTTGGTAGACCTGTCTGGGTGCCGAAACCAGCTTAAATTTTCAGAACACTTTCTTCCGTTTAAACATTCTTCGAATTCGAATTAACGAAAAAGCCATGTTATGAAAGGAGGAAAAAATCCATCGACTAAGCCATTCCTTCAGACTGAAACCCGATTTGATCTAATAAAAAGCCAACGCTGGAATTACTCCCGTTTCAATCCAGTATCTGGAAATATATGCTATATTACGAAGAATAACCGACTGCCAAAACAATTCTTGGATGGAAATGTGCAAGGGAGGCGCGCGGGGTAGCCGAGCGGTCAGGGGTGCCTTGTCACGGTCCGCGCGGCTCTCTCCGTCGGAGGTTCGAGTCCTCTCCCGTGGGCATGGGTGTGTATGTGTTGTCCTTAATGTAAGTTAGTTTAAGTTAGATTAAGTAGTGTGCAAGCTTAGGGACCGATGATCTCAGCAGTTTGGTCCCAAAAGGCCTTGCGACAAATTTTTTTGTGGAAGGGAAAGACCAATAAGACGACCCAGAAAAAGATGGCTGGATCAAATTAGGGAAGATTTGAAGATTAGAGGAGAAATCTGGAAAACAATATCAAGACAAGAAGGATATCAGGATAGAGAAGAATCGAGGGAAATTGTTGATAAACACCCTACCCGCCTCGCACGGAAGATACGGAGATGTAGGTGGTGGTGGTGGTGGTGGTGGTGGTGGTGGTGGTGATCTGCTGTATACTACGGGAAGGCTTTTTTTCGCTTGTAGCATCTACAGTCTTAAAACAATTACAAGTATTTCTTGGAAAAATGAAAGAAACAGGCTTCGCAAAACTTTCAATGACACTGATTTTTCTCTTTTTTGCGTTTATTCGAAATGTACTGAGGCCGCTCCCTTCGATTTCGTTTTGTTAGCGACAAAATCGTGTTTTGAACCACCGCCGTGCATGTTCGACAATGTTGTTGGTGCACCGATTGGTTGGCCTTCCACGTGCTCGAATGCCAAGAGTGCCATTTGGAGAGATGTTTCTCTGACAGAGTTGTCCTTATTACGTGGCTACTCTCGCTTTATTCACTATTTGAGCGACACCACTTCTTTATTGAGTATCATAGTTTTTTACATGGCAATGTGGAGCCGGTCCTTGAGTCCATTGACACAGCTTCATCTCCCTTGTACACTGAAACGACAAAGAAACTGGTGAACGCCAGCTTATTGAAATACTGAGATATGTGAACAAGCAGATACGGTTCTGAGGTCGGCAACACCTGCATAAGACAAGTGTCTGGTGCAGTTATGCTGCTACTATGACAGGTTATCAACATTTAACTGAGTTTGAACGCGGTGCTATAGTTGGCGCACGAGCGATGGGACGTAGCGATGAAGTGGGGATTTTCCCATACGACCATTTCACAAGTGTACCGTGAATATCAGCAATCCGGTAAAACAGCAAATCTCCGACATCGCTGCGGCTGGAAAAAGGTCCTGCAAGAACGGGACCAACGACGACTGGAGAGAAACGCAGACTGTGATAGAAGTGCAACCCTTGCGCAAACTGCTGCAGATTTCAATGTTTGGCCATCGTGTCAGCGGGCGAGCCATTCATAAATCCATGGACCCTGCATATCGGCAGGGGACTGTTAAAGTTGGTGGGGGCTCTGTGATGGCGTGGGGCATGTGCAGTTGGAGTGATGTGTGACCCCTGATGCGTCTAGATACGACTCTGACAGGTGAAACGTACGTAAGCATTCTGTCTGATCACCTGCATCCATTCACGTCCATCGTGCATTCCGACGGACTTGGTCAGTTCCAGCAGGACAATGCGACACGCCATACGTCCACAATTGCAACATAGTGGCTCCAGGAACACACTTGTGAGTTTAAACACTTCCGCAGGCCACTAAACTCTCCAGACATGAACATTATTGAGCATATCTGGAATGCCTTGAAACGTGCTATTCAGAAGAGGTCTCAACCCCCTCGTACTCTTACGGATTTATGGACAGCCCTGTAGGATTCATGGGATCAGTTCCCTCCAGCACTACTTCAGACATTAGTCGAGTCCATGCCAACATCGTGTTAGGGCACTTCTGAGTGCTCGCGGGGGCTCTACACGATATTAGGCAGGTGTACCAGTTTATTTGGCTCTTCAATGTGTGAAGAGCCTAAACGATTCCTCGTCCAGGCTTGTAGGCGCAAGGGATGCTAACCAGCCGCCGTGTCATCCTCTACCTTGCGGCTGTTTTTTCTGATTTTCCAGACAGTCGAATTGTCAAGTAGTTCCACAGATAGCGTCGCGAGGTTGAGTGCACTATGTACCAGTTATTTCACCAAGGAAAAATAATCCCCGGCAGTGCCGGGAAACGAACCTGGGCCCTCCACGTTGCAGGCATGTACTCGTACACTGACCACTCATCTACAGTGATGGACAATGAAGAGTCTGCTTATGCTTTTTTGTCATTGGACGACAATCTGCACCATAAATGGCTACTGGTCATATCAAGATCAAGTAAATTTTTGCGTTCATCTTTTTATTGCCGAGAACACGGTTGACTTCCACAAGAACGACATTACAGTTTGAGGTTGGAATTGATCCTAGGTATTTAAATTCATGGTCTTTAGCAGGTCCTGAACATTGATTTCTGATAGTACCACTAGTCTGGGTGCCACATTACAGGTGTTCAGTCTTCTGGGTATTGAGGCTCAGCCGATTCTCAGCCAGATCCTTCGGCTAAGTTTGCACATGGAGCCTGCGTTAAAGGCTAATATCGCATCAGGAGTGACCAGGGACGTGGTGTCTGTATGTCAGTCATTACTGGTCCTTGCAAAGAATGAATAATAGAGGTGATAGGACAGAGCCCTGAAGAACGCCAAGAGTAGTAATATCATACGATAGAGAAATTCAAACTGGGCTCCGAACTCCAATAGTGCCATTGAGATACAGAAGCTGTACATAAATTCCAATGGCCTCTGTGACATCATGATGACGGAGAGCTCTCCAGATCAGGTCTTACAGGGTCTTCATCTGTACCGAGATATTTACATGCACTCAAGAGCGACTGCGTCAGAGACACACATATAGCAGGATGCAGTAACTTCCCTCGCCCTTACAGCGGCTGCTACGTGTTGAGACATGGTTTCCACGAGATACTGAAAGCGTTTAGGACTGATCTCATCCATCACCAATAACACGGCCCACACAGTACATCTCGTTCGATGACATCCCAAATGCGCCGAGTAGGACTGAGGTCACGTAACCTGGCAAGCCACATAAGCTCCCTGGTCAACTTGGAGTGATCCCCAAATCATTTAGACGCAGAATGAGATTTTCACTCTGCAGCGGAGTGTGCTCTGATATGAAACTTGCTGGCAGATTAAAACTGTGTGCCGGACCGAGACTCGAACTCGGGACCTTTGCCTTTCGCGGCCAAGTGCTCTAGAGCAGGAAGTTTCATTTAGACACAACTCGGGAACGGAAGCAGTGGTGAATCATCGCTCAGAAAGTACTTACAGGTCGCCTGCGGAGAGATGTTGCGAGGTGCCAGGGTGGAATTCTGGCGAATTTTTTGCATAAGAACTAGACATGCACTTGACCCCGTCCTTACCTACCACCTAATTAATTTTGTGCACAGCGGTAACAAAGGAATTGATGAAGGACCTGCTAGTTGTAAATTAAGGAGTGCACATTCACAGTAATTTATTAAAAATCGTAATCTATTCAGTAAAAAAAAAGGGAATTTTATCATAATAAAGGATAGGAAATGGAATCCTGCATTTATTTACGAAATGATATGCGGATTAAATTTTACAACGAGGTGTATTATCAATCAGAACACTTGATTGTCGATACAAACAGTAGGCTAAAGAATAGGATATAGTAAACTATTATGATTATAAGAGTTGGCTCGAGAACAAGGAGCTCCTACTGTCTGTCATGCAGTAGATTGACTATAATGACTGGAGGTCCTAATGAATAATAAGTCAAATATTAATCCCCCGACTATAATGCAGTATCGCAGTTAGTAGTGAGAGCTCAAATGGGAACACATGGAGAAACAAACAAGGTGGACTTGTAGCAAAGCGAGCGCGCGCGCAGCTGAGGACTTTAGTAAAGAAATGATAGAGCCTACAATGCCAGAGCCACAAAATACTTTACCAGTCCTGAAACCTGCGGCACGTCGTCGGTAGGCGGCGTTCTCATGATGTAGGCAGCAACTCTGTTTCAACCCGTGGCCTCGAATTCTGTCCGAGAATTCTAACTTATCCTCGCGTGGCCGAAGCAGGGAAGCTCCTGGATGGACGAGGATGTATCTCCAGGAAGAGACACAGCGAAACCGCCTAAACTCTGTCAGTACAGGTGCGAAAACGCAGAGTAAGAATCTGGGTCTTAAGTCGCAGAATGAAACTGGAGTATGACCGAGGTCACGCTCCACAACGATTCCGAAAAAGTTTGACCAAGATGCAAGACCGGCCGATTCCGACGATGATCAAATCCCGAATGCCCTGCCGCCGTGCAGCGCAAGAGCGAAGCCAACGTTATTCAACTCCCCACTATCCTCGAAAAGCCGCGAATCAGCATACAGTGCTGATTCTAAAATTCATTCCCCCCCACACTATCTCAGAACATCATTCGCACCAATAGCGACCATTTACTCCAATTTCGTGCAGGGTTTTATGACGCCAACTGGCCTCTGTTTAAGTTGACCAGTCATGCCTCTGCTATTTAGCTGGGGGCACTGAACTTACTGTGATTCTTCAATTTCTCCAGGCGTATTTTATGATGAAATAAATCTCGGGTGAACAGCGTGGTATGAGTGTGCCTAGGACACAATATTTCGGCAATCGACCACGTTGCCATCATCAGGTGCGCTGATGTACTGACCGGCGCCATGTGTATATAGGACAATCCTCCTCCCTCAGGCGCTTCCTATGAGTCGGTGCAGTCCAGGTACAGCGTCCGTTCTCCCGCCGTCTGGGCGCTGCGTCCTACGTCTTCTCGTTCAGGGGGTTCTGCCGGCACCGCTCTCGTTATTCTTCCCTCTTCCCCTTAAGTCCGTACACTCTGGGAAATATCCTTTTTCTTCTTAATCCGGGTGATCGCGGGTTCCCACGCCTTGCTAAGGATGTAACCGCTGTCGCGATTTGGTTTTCTCTCCCTTACTCTGATCTCTATGGCTTCTTTGATGACACAGTCCCAGTATTTGGAAGTCTGTGTCAGGACTTTGGTTTGGTTATAATTCATGCTGTGCGATTCCGACAGGCAATGCTCGGCGATTGTCGACATACTGGGCTGTTGCAGCCGAGTGTGCCGTTGATGTTCTCGGCATCGGTCCTCAATGGTACGAATGGTCTGCCCTATGTTTACACTACCGCATTGGCGAGGTATCTGATAAACCCCTGATCTACGTAGACCAATGTTGTCCTTGACACTACCAAGAAGGCTCTTGGTTTTGCTTGGAGGACGGAAGATGGTTTTCACTTGGTGTTTACGTAAAAGGATATTTCCCAGAGTGTACTGACTTGGGGGAGGAGGGAAGAATAACGAGAGCGGTGCCGGCAGACCCTCCTGAACGAGAAGACCTAGGACGCAGCGGCCAGACGGCGGGAGAACGGACGCTGTACCTGGACCGCACCGACTCATAGGAAGCGCCTGAGGGAGGAGCGGGAGGGGGATTGTCCTATATATACCTGGCGCCGGCCCACCGCCGGTCAGTACATCAGCGTACCTGATGATGGCAACGTGGTCGATTGCCGAAATATTGTGTCCTACGCACTCATACCACGCTGTTCACCGGAGATTTATTTCGTCACTAAACTTACTGTTTGACGGGCTATGAAAACAGCATGCCAAGACCACCGGTCTTCCGGCGCCAGACAGTCCCGGCGCTTGACAGTCGCACCCGGCAGCACACCATCCACAAGAATTCTCAGAATCATGAAGACAATACTGTCGGCGTCAGCGGACTTCATTCCAGGCGCACCGGAACGGTAAACACACCAACTGTGGCGACACTCAGATGGCTCGCAGGTCGTTTCGCCCTCCATACAGTAGGCCAAACTCAACCGATGTCAGTCGCCCCGCCAGGTGCTGAAGCCCATAGTGTACGACCCCCTCTCTGTGTTCGCAGAAGTGCTGATCCCCCACGAAAACGCAGTGTGTCGCATCCTCCGGTGTTCGCCTCGCAACAAGCCACCCAGGGAAGTAACAGAGAAAACTAAAAGCAAGACCTCATACAGTTCCCAACTTGCATAGCAATCAAGTGAAAACTAATTTGAGCTCTCAGTACAACTACTCTCATCGGAAGAACCTTATTCGGCCTGTTCCCACTATGAAATGATGTAAAACATTAATAAAATCAATGAAAATGAGAGGCGACATGCACCTATCAATATAAGTGAAAAAACGGAAGCTTGATCGGCTAGTATGAGTGCCAGTCAAATGATAAGCAGACACTCGCCACATCAGCAGCATGGAATGGTTCCATTCAAAGTCATCGCACGAATTAAGAAATTTGTCTCACTAGGGGACGAGACGATCAATTCCTGTTTTGTAGAATGTTGTCAGCCACTGACGAATCCGCAACCACACCAACTCTTGCAACTCCTCATCCGACTGAAACTGACGTCCAAGCTTGTCTTTCCTCAGGTCGCCAAAGATGTGAAAATCACACGGTGAAAGACCCTAGCTGTACGGAGGATGTTGAAGTCTTTACCAACCAAATCGCTGAAGTGTTGCCTTCATCCAGTTGCGAGTGTGGGGGACGGCATTATCGTGCAACGTCATTCCTGGGAGTTTTGATATTATGGCACATCAAAGTTTCTGCGAATTGTTTTCGTAGCACTGTGCACTGATTGTGGTTCCACGCTCGAGGAACTCTGTGAGCAGAGAACTCGTACAGTCAAAGAAGGTGGTCATCATGACATTACCGGAACTTGTGCGAACAGCTTTGGATTTCTTTGGGGGGACAGATGGGGGATGTTTCCACTGTTGGCATTGCCGTCAGAGCGCTGTTGGGCGGTATCATCTTTTTGCATGATGTCGCCCGCCTCCACACTGCCAATCGGATGAAGACCACATTTCAGCGGTTGAGTTGGCAAACACTGCACCATGCTCTGTGCACTCCAGATATTTCGTCACGTGATTTTTCCCATGCTTGGCGACCTGAATAAATACATGCATAGACGTCAGTTTCAGTCGGATGACAAAGTCAAAGAGTGGGTGCGGTTGTGGATCCATCAGCGGGCGACGGCACTGTACGAAACAAGGATTGATTGTCTCTTCTCCTAATGGGATAAATGGTATTAACACGTGTGATGATTTAACCATTCTATAGTCTCACTGTGGCTTCGGTTTTCATTTGACTGCCTCTTATACAGGGTGAGTCACTAACTATTGGCACCAAGAATAACTCCGAAAGTTTGTGGGACAAAAGTTGCATGGCACAACGGGGGCCATAATATGACGTTGGTTTTTTGTTGCTAGGTGAGGTCGCTTCAGAGATATGAAGGTCAACTTTGTTTTTTCTGAATGGGATGCTATAATTTGATACCTATTTTATGATAGCGGCTATGGAGACGAATCCAGCGATGTTAACAGTGAGGTCTTTGAAGGTCAACGTATGGTCAAAAAGGTGGCATGAACGTCCATTTACAGAAGATGTTCGAAGTGATGACCATTGGTATCAGTACAGTCCTGCAATCTTCTTATCATGGATTGAGTGGTATTCCTTATCATTTCAGCACTTATCAAGCACATGCTCTGACAATTCTCTCTGGTATATCTTCAGGTGTAGTTGGAACGTCTTTATTAACAATGCCTTTTACGAATCCCCACAAGAAAAAAAAATCGAGAGGGTAAAGTCTGGCGAATGAATCGGCCACGACACATCTCCTCCGTGTCGAATCTAACTATTTGGGAATTGTCTCTGCAACTCATTTCTAGCCATCAGAAAAAAATGTGCCGGACACCCATCGTGTTGATACTACATTCTATTCCTTGTTCCTAAAGGTATTTCTTCCAAAAACAAACCTAATGTTTCTTGCAAGAAGGTGATGTACTTCCTACCATTAAGATTTCCTTCGATGAAATAGAGGCCTATAGTTCTGTCCTCCAGAATCCCACACCATACAATCACCGACGACGGTTTTTGGTGTGCAACTTGCCGCAGCCAACATGGATTTTCAGCTGCCCAATAATGCATGTTATGTAAATTAACATTTCCATAGTTCGTGAATGTAGCCTCGTCAGTAAATAAAATCAAATTAATAAATGTGTCATCCCTCTGAATCTGACGCTGAGCCCATCGGCAGAATTCAAGGCGATGCATGCAATCCGTACCAGTTAATTCTTGGTGGAGACTGACATGGTAAGGATGATATTTATGGCGATGGAGAACAAGAACAACGCTACTGTGACTCATGCCAAATTCCCTTGCGATTTGACGGGAACTAACACAAGGATCTCGAACCACAGTGGCGAGAGTACCAATTTCCATTTCCTCGTTAGTAACTTTCCTTTGCTGGATATGTTTCCGATGTGTTAAAGATCCAGTTGTCCTCGATTTATTATACCCATATTTAAATGTACGACCTGTAGACTGAGTACGTTGAGGGTATCTTTCAGCTTATAAGTCTCTAGCTGTCACCGAATTTCGTTGGCATTCTCTGTAAATGAGAAGCATATAGACTTGTCCTTCGAAGGAATACATAATTCACATTCGCTTGATTCGACGATAATAGTCTTACCGTTCCTCTTAGTGTTGTATTCCGAAATCGTCGAATGGTGTTTACATGTCAATGGCACGTTAGATGGATACGCCGTATTCAGCGAATATTCACTATTTGCATGGTATACGAGAGAGAATTGTCAGAGCATGTGCTTCGATAAGTGCCAGAGTGAAAGGACTACCATTCAGTCTATGATAAGAAGATTGCAGCACTGCATTGATACCAATGGTCATCACTTGGAACACCTTCTGTGAATGGACGTTCATGCCACCTTTTTGACCTTAGATGACCTTCAAAGACCTTACTGTTAGACATCATTGGATTCGTCTCGATAGCCGCTATCAGAAAATAAGTACCAAACTATAGTATCCTAGTTAAAAAAAAACAAAGTTGACCTTCATATCTCTGACCCCACCTAGCAACAAAAAGCCAGCGTCATATTATGGCCCCCGTTGTCCCATGCAACATTTGTCCCATAAACTTTTCAGCTACTGTCATACTTTCGGAGTTATTCTAGGTGGCAATAGTTAGTGACTCACTCTGTATGTTCCTGTATTGCTCACTACTGATGAACCATGGTAGCTGTATACAGTGCCCCACTCCATACCGTATTAACATCCTCCTCGCGAGAATGGTAGCACCAGCATGCTAGACGAGGCCGTGTTGGTAAGTGCGATGCATTGCAACATGTGATTTTCGACCTATTCGTTCCCCGCCATGCGTGTACCAGTTATCAGCTACTCGTCTGTATAAGCATGTACCTTTACGCTTCATGCATTCAACGACATTGTTCCTGTCCCCACATTTACATATGTGATTTAGCGTCCCGTTGCAGACGAGGTCATTGGACCTCGGTTTGGTGAAGAAATCTGCAGTGTCTTTTCAAAGGAATCGTGCCGATATTTGCCTCAGGCGGTTCAGGGAAAACGCGGGAAACCTAAATCTGAATAGCCAGAGACGGATTTGAACTCCCCCAAATACATGCCCAATGTGCTTAGCACTGGGACACCTCGCTCGACGCAGAGGTACTGGTGTGTGTCGATGATTGCAGTACTCTATAGCGATGAGGTAACTCTGGGTTGTATGACTGTTCACTGGTTGTCATGTTGACTCTGGCAACGATGGTTGTGCCTGAATCGTAATATTCTCAGTACGTCTTTGACACCGTAGCACTTAAAAACCCCGTGTCTTCACTATCTTACAAATGAAGAGTCCCATGCGCTGGACACCCGCGACATGGCCGCTATCGATCGCGTCGATACTTCACGTTCTGCTCTCCACTACCACGGCGACGTCCAGTGCGAGGTGTGACGCATCCAACTGTCCCACTCGCCGCCGCCACTACGGCTGTGTTACTCATCAATACCAGTTCCCGCATTTGTCTTACAACCAAGGGAAATTTCCTGAAAGCCAAGATCGGAACGGCGAGACTGCAATTGTTTTAAATCTATTTCTGAAACAGTGTTATGTAGTAGTACTACTGATTGCTTTTTTACAGGCTCAGCGTCCATTTCCGGACACAGAGACACTGATGCATCAAAGCATTATGAAAACTGCCATCGGCCGGCCGTTG
Source organism: Schistocerca piceifrons (assembly GCF_021461385.2). Taxonomy (NCBI): domain Eukaryota; kingdom Metazoa; phylum Arthropoda; class Insecta; order Orthoptera; family Acrididae; genus Schistocerca; species Schistocerca piceifrons. Next base: position 231,427,708 of record NC_060143.1, on the reverse strand, counting down.
TGGCCGAGCGGTTCTAGGCGCTTCAGTCTGGATCCGCGCGACCGCTACGGTCGCAGGTTCGAATCCTGCCTCGGGCATGGATGTGTGTGATGTCCTTAGGTTAGTTAGGTTTAAGTAGTTCTAAGTTCTAGGGGACTGATGACCTCAGATGTTAAGTCCCATAGTGCTCAGAGCCATTTGAACCATTTTTGAAGGCAGTGCGGCGAAATCTGACGTTAATGAACTATGTCAGCAGACGACCGATGCGAGTGCCTTTATTAACAGCACGACATCGTCTACATTCCCTGCAGCGCCTCTACCGGGCTCGTGACCCATGTCGGTCGGACCCTAGACATATGGAAAACCGTGAGTTCCGAATTCGGTTGGTGAGAGCTGATGGGGGGGGGTTCGAGCGTGGCACAGACCCCACGAAGCCATGGACCTAAGTTATCAACAGCGCACTGTGCAAGCTGGTGGTGGCTCTATAATGGTGTGGGCTGTGTTTACGTGGAATGGACTGGGTCCTCTGGACGTTCCGCTACTTGCAGACGATTTGGTTCAAATGGCTCTAAGCACTATGGGACTTAACATCTGAGGTCATCAGTCCCCTAGACTTAGTACTACTGAAATCTAACCTAAGCACATCACACTCATCCATGCCCCAGGCAGGATTCGAACCTGCGACCGTAGCAGCAGCGCAGTTCCGGACTGAAGCGCTTAGTACCGCTCGGCCACAGCGGCCGACGCAGACGATTTGCAGTCATTCATGGACTTAATGTTCCCATGACAATGCGGCATGTCACCGGGCCTAAGTTGTTCGTGATTGATTTGAAGAAAATTCTGGACAATTTGAGCGAAGATTTGGCCACCCAGGTCGCCCGATATGGATCCCATCGAACGTTTGTGGGAAATAATCGATAGGTCAGTTCGCGCACAAAATCTTGCACCGGCTACACTTTCTCCCTATTACGGACTATTATAGGGCCAGCATGGCTAATTATTTCTGCTGGGGACTACCAACAGCCGGCCAGAGTGTCCGAGCGGTTCTAGGCGCTACAGTCTGACACCGCGAGACCGCTAAGGTCGCAGGCTCGAATCCTGCCTCGGGCATGGATGTGTGTGATGTCCTTAGTTTAGTTAGGTTTAAGTAGTTCTATCTTCTAGGGGACTGATGACCTCAGAAGTTGAGTCCCATACTGCTCAGAGCCATTTGAACCATTTGACTACCACGAATTGTTAAGTCCATGCCATGTCGAGTTGCTGCACTACGCTGGTCAGAAGTAGGTGCGAAACGATATTAGGCGGTATCCTAAAATATGTATAAATGGAGTAAAGACGAACGACGATACAGGCCTCAAATAGGGGAAATCCATTGACACAAGCGAATTTGATAAACCTTGGACAGATTGCTACGATCTGGTGCCTGGGCGCGAGCATCTCGGAAAAGGTGAAGCTGGTCGCCAGTTCGTGCCCCAATGTCATGAACATCTTGGAAAACGTTTGAACAATGGTGAAAGCACGAGCAGGTGACAATGTGTTGGACGTCCAAGTTGTATTTGGAGACTTGCCCACTCTGTAAAGCAGGATGGGCGGCGGTATGTGGCACATCTGCGACGGACTACAGTGCTGATGCAGGCACGAGTGTTTCGGAGCTCAGTGTTCAGGGTACACTGTTCAACGTGGACTCTGCAGCAGGTGTCACACACATTTCCTACGCTAACCTTACGACATCGTAAATCACGACTGCAGCGCACACGGGATCATCGAGACTGGACTGTGATCAGTGGAACCATGCCTTCTGGTCTGCTGAATCACTTTCTTGTTAAAGCAGGTCAATGGTGGTGTCCAGATACGCCATTATCCAGGCGACAGTTTCTCGAAAGATGCACTACCCAATGGATCAGTCCAGTGGGGGCGTCATTTTGCAGTGCGAGACATCCACTTGGGCTTCCATCGGAAATATGGTAGTAATCGACTGTAGCATGACACCTGTTGTCTACGCTGAGTATCCCTCCGTGCTTGATGTCTCCCCCGACGACGATGGCACCTTCCATCAGGATAACTCTCCAGGCAAGACTCATCCTACAGTGGTTTGGGAAGTTTGATAGTGTACTGAGGTTGATCTCTTGGGCACCAGACTATCCTCGGGACGCTGTGAAGCGAGGGCTCCGCGTCCACAGACCACTGCTGGTGCGTAATTTACAGGAACTGCTTGAGCTATGAGTAGATCACTAATAGCACATACTTCTGGAGACCTACGAAGTATTTGCAGAATCCATACCATGCAGAATCAGTGCTGTATTGTGTTCCAAAGGTGGTCTAACGTGATACTAAGCATGTGGTCATACACTGAGGTGACAAAAGTCAAGGGTACCTCTTAATATAGTGCTGAACATTCTTTTGTACGGCGTAGTGCAGCAGCTCGGCGTAACATGGACTCAAAAAGTGGTTGACAGTCACTTGCAGAAATATTGAGCGATGTTGCCTCTACAGCCATCCACAATTGCGAAAGTGTTACCAGTGCACGATTTTGTGTCTGAACTGACCTCTCGATTTCGTCCCATAGATGTTGAGTGGGATTTACGTCGGGCACTCGAATTGTCCAGAATGTTCTTCAGACAAATTGTGAACAATTGTGATCCGGACACGTGTCGCATTGTCATCCATAAAAATTCCATCGTTATTTGGGAAAATGAACTTCATGAATGGCTGCCTATAGTCTCCAGGTAGCGGAACACAACTGTTTCCAGTCAATAATCGGTTCAGTTGGACCAGAGGACCCAATCCATTCCATGTAAATACAATCCTTACCGTTACGAGGCCACCACCAGTTTCTCACTCCCAAAGGAGGTTACCCCAGCCTCGGTATACCCCTTGCGCTATGTCGAACTTCGTTGCAGTTCAGTAATATGATCTTCATTTATACAGGTGGCTCGAAGACCAATGACAGTGTCGGGTGTTCTTTTATTTTCGGGGCACACAGTTTCAAATACCGGCTCCATGGCCATTGTTCGGTCTTCACAGCTGACCTATTTGCCCTCTATCAGGCTGTTCTTTACATCCGCCGCAACCGACATTCTGCTTCTGTCATCCGCTCTGATTCCCTGAGCGCCATCCAGAGCCTCAGTGATCCATATCCGGTTCACCCTTTCGTGCACTGGATCCAACGCTCTCTTCAGCAGCTGGCGGACGACGGTTCTCCAGTTACCTTTATGTGGGTTCCTGGCCATGTCGGTATCCCTGGGAACGAAGCTACAGATGCCACAGCCAAGGCTGCGGTCCTCCAGCCTCGGACAGCTTGTTGTTGTGTGCCTTCATCTGATTTTAGCAGGGTCGTTTGTCAGCGCATTTTATCGCTGTGGCATGCCAATTGGTCTACACTTACTCAAAACAAGCTTCGGGCCTTGAAACCTCTCCCCACGGCTTGGACGACCTCTTCCCATCTGCTGACGGCTGCGCCGGCGCCGTTCTGCCCATGTGGGCAATTGGTGACGGTATGCCACATTTTAACGTCCTGTCCGAATTTTAATACAGTGCGCATTGATCTTGGCCTGCCATGCACTCTGGATGAAATTTTAGTGGATGACCCAGGAGCAGCTGCTTGCGTTCTTCGTTTTATCCACTTGACAAACCTGTCTAAGAACATTTGATTATGCTGTTTTCTTTTAATCCCTTGCCTGTTAATGAGCCTTTTATAGTGTTGTCCTGTTTAGTTGATGTTTTAACATTGTGCCTCGCAGTGCATTCATAATTTAGTCTGGGTGCTAATGACCACTGTAGTTGTGCGCCCTAAAACCACAAAAAAAAAACCAGCTTGCACAGTGCCTAGTTGACAACTTTGGCCCATTGCTTCGTGAGGTCGGCGCTATACTCAAGCCCCCACTCGCTGAATCTGGAAGATTATAATGCCCCCTTTACCATGCGGGAACTCGAACGTGTACTTCCACTGTCCCGGTCCTCTGCTCCGGGGCCAGATGCCATTCACGTTCAGATGCTGACACACCTTTCTCCGGCAGGCAAATGCTTTCTTCTTCGTACCTATAATCGCGTCTGGACCGAAGGTCAGGTCCCCATGCGTTGGCGAGAGGCCGTCGTAGTTCCCATACGCAAACCCGGGTAGGATAGAGACCTTCCTTCTAGTTACCGCACCATTTCTCTTACAAGCTGTGTCTGTAAGGTGATGGAGCGCATGGTTAACGCTCGGTTGGTTTGGATTCTTGAATCTCGACGGTTACTTACCAATGTTCAATAAGGCTTTCGTCGACGCCGCTCCGCTGTTGACCACCTTGTGACCTTGTCGACGTTCATCATGAACAACTTTTTGCGAAAGCGCCAAACGCTAGCTGTGTTCTTCGATTTGGAGAAGGCTTATGATACCTGTAGGAGAGGAGGTATCCTCCGCACTATGCACAGGTGGGGCCTACGTGGTCGCCTGCCCCTTTTTATTGATTCATTTTTAACAGATCGAATGTTTAGGGTACGTCTGGGTTCCGTATTGTCAGACGTCTTCCTCCAGGAGAACGGAGTGCCTCAGGGCTCCGTTTTGAGCATAGCCCTTTTTGCCATAGCGATCAATCCAATTGTGGAGTGCATTCCACTTAACGTCTCCAGCTCTCTTTTTCGTCGATGACTTCGCGATATACTGCAGTGCCCAGAGAACATGCCTCCTGGAGCGCTGCCTTCAGCGTTTTCTTGACAGCCTATACTCATGGAGTGTGACAAATGGCTTCCGGTTCTCTGAAGAGAAGACGGTTTGCATCAACTTTTGGCGATATAAAGCATTCCTTCCCCCATCCTTAAATCTCGGTCCCGTTGTTCTCCGATTCGTGGAGACAACGAAGTTTTTAGGGCTCACACAGGACAGGAAACTGTTGGTCTCCGCACGTCTCTTATTTGGCTGCCCGTTGTACACGTTCCCTTAATGTCCTCCGTGTTCTTAGTGGTTCATCTTGGGGAGCGGATCGCACTGTCCTGCTTCACTTATATCGGTCCATAGTCCGATCAAAGTTGGATTATGGGAGCCTCGTCAGCTCGGCCATCCCTCTTACGCCGTCTCAACTCCATCCATCATCGGGGGTTACGTCTTGCGACCGGAGCATTCTATACTAGTCCCGTCGAGAGTCTTTATGCTGAAGCTGCCGAATTACCATTGACCTACCGGCGCGACGTACTGCTTTGTCGGTATGCCTGCCGGCTGCTGTCAATGCCCGACCACCCCTCTTATCAGTCCTTCTTCGCCGATTCTCTCGACCGTCAGTATTGGTTGTATGTGTCTGCCCTGCTGCCCCCTGGAGTCCACTTTCGTCGCCTGCTTCGTCAATTGGATTTTGCCCTCCCTACCACCTCCAGAGAGGGTGAGAGCCCGACACCACCTTGGCTCCAGGCTCCGGTTCACATTCATCTTGGCCTCAGCTCGCTCCCGAAGGAGGGTGCAGTGTATTGCTCACGGTTTGTCGAACTTCGTGCGCGACTTGCCAGTTACACCTTTATTTACGTGCCTTTGTAGTCGGAGACGTCACCTTTAAATACCGGCTCCTCGACCAGTGTTCCAGCTTTACGGCCGAGCTTTTTGCTCTCAATCAGACCGTTCAGTATGTCCGCCGCCACCGCCATTCTCCGTATGTACTCTGCTCTGATCACTCAGTGCTCTTCAGAGCCTTGGAGCTCCATATCCGGTCCATCCCTTGGTGCAACGGATCCAGCAATCCCTCCATTCTTTTGCTGATGATGGCTCTCATGTTATCTTTATGTGGGTTCCAGGCCATGTAGGAGTGCCTGGGAATGAGGCTGCTGATGCTGCGGCCAAGGCTGCGGTCCTCCTGCCACGGCCAGCCTCCCTTTATGTCCCATCGTCTGACATTAGTGGGGTTGTTTGTAAGAGGCTTGTGTCATTATGGTGGGATACTCGGTCGTCACTTCAAAAAAATAAGCTCTGGGCCATAAATCCGTTCCCAACCGCTTGGACAACCTCCTCGCGACCATCTCGGCGAGAGGAGGTCCTTTTGGCCAGGTTACGGATTGGGCATTGCCGGTTTAGCCACCGCTACCTGCTATCCGGTGACCCTGCCCCGCAGTGCCCTTGTGGTCATGCATTGACAGTGCGCCATGTTTTATTGTCGCTTCCCCGTTTTAATCAATCTCGTGTTGTCCTTTCTCTGCCATCTACTTTACAGGAAATTTTAGCTGATGACGCTCGAGCAGCTGCTAGTGTTCTTCATTTTATTACTTTGACGGACTTGTCCAAAGACATCTAATTCTTTTAATTATTTTATCTGCGTCTTTGTAAGAGCTTTCTGGTGTTCCCCCCCCCCCCCCCCCCCCCTTGAGTTTGACTAGATTATACGTGCACTTCCATTTGTGACTGGGCGCTAATGACCTCAGTAGTTGAGCACCCTAAAACCCCACAAAAAAAGCATCAGCTCTTACCAACTGAAATCGGAACTCATCTGACCGGGCCGCAGTTTTCCAGTGGTCTAGCGTCCAACTGATACGATCAAGAGCCCAGGAGAGGCACTGCAGGTGATGTAGCTGAGTTCGTGCCATTAGCAATGGCTCTCGCGTCGGTTGTGTTGCCATAACCCACTAACGCCAAATTTCGGCGCACCACCCTAACGGATACGTTCGTCGTACGTTCCACATTGATTTCTGCGCTTGTTTCCCGCAGTTTTGCTTCTCTGTTAGCACTCACAACTCTACGCAAGCGCCGCTGCTCTCGGTTGTGAAGGCCATCGACCACTGCATTGTACGTGGTGAAAGGTAATGCCTGAAATTTGGTATTCTCGGCAATCTCTTGACTTTGTGGGTGTCGGAATACTGCATTCGCTAACGCTTTCGGAAACGGAATGTCTCATGCGTCTAGCTCCAACTATGATTCCACGTCCAAAGTCGTGCGGCCACAATCACGTCAGAAACCGATTCACATAAGTCACCTGAGTATAAATGACAGATCTGTCAATACGCTGCCCTTTTTTTACCTTCGGTACACGATACTACTGCCATCTTATATCGCTTTCCCATGACTTTTGTTACCTCAGAGTATTGTTTTGGCTCTTCAGTGCATGTAGCATTTGATTGTCATGGGGCGTATAACGCGGAAAACAGATGTTCAAAAAGATTTCGGGCTTGCAGCCGGTCGTCGTAAACTTCATTGCACGATATTTCGGCTGGACAACTGCCAGCCATCTTCAGAAGAGCCGAACGAGGACTGACGAAGACGTTCCCCGCTCCATCTTATATAGTGCGCTGATAGTACTGCCGCGCATGCGTTGCAATTGCGGAGACAGAAGGGCCACACCGCCCAATGGCCGTGCCCTCGCTTGTGGAACTGCAGTACTCAGCTGCCGTCGGTATTGTCGCTGGCCGCAGCTATCGAAGTCCTCTGGCGTCTTCGTCGCGAGCAAATTTCGGAGATGACGGGATTTCATGCCTTATTCAATTGGTAACCACTGTCACGGTTCATTAGATTTCCCGCATTGCGTATTCCAACTGATTCTTTGATAATGGAGTCCCAAAAAGTTGTTGCAGTGGCCAAAATCGAAGTTTTGTTGTACTCCATTGAATATCCGTTAGAAATACAATGTTCCGCAACTGCAGACTTGCTGGGTTGCAGTAGGCGAGTGCAACGTTGATGTTCTGTACAACGCTCTTCCACTGTACGCGTTGTCTGTCCTATATAGGCCATACCACATTGACACGGTATTTTGTAACTTCCCGCCTTCCGCAGTAACAAGTCATCCTTCACCGATCCCAGAAAATCCGAAATCTTAGAAGGCGGACGAAAAACCACTTTCACATTAAAATGATTAAGAATCCTTGCTATTTTGAAGGAGATATTTCCGACAAAGGGAAGAAAAGCTAGGGACTTGGCTGGCGCGTCCTCCTCTTTATCCACTTCCCGGTTCCTGGCTCTAGTTGAGAAGGCCCTGTTAATTTGCCGGGTCGAGTACCCATTGTCTCTGAACACCGTCCTCAAATGTGCCAGTTCCTTAGGCAAATTCTCTGCATCCGACAGTGTGTGTGCCCTGTGTACAAGCGTTTTAAGTGCACTCATGGTCTGGGATGGGTGATGGCAACTTGAAGAATGCATAAACAAATCAGTGTGAGTGGGCTTGCGATAGACAGTGCCGTCACTCTTCCGTTTAACCAAAACATCCAGGAATGGAAGGCAGCCATCTTTCTCTAGTTCCATGGTAAATCGAATATTCGGAAAACAGATGTACCATGCAATTTCCTTCCTTTTTTTTTTAAGTGACTGTTCGTCTGGAACAGTACCCTACATTGCAACTGATAAAAAGATACTAGACAGAACTAGAATGTGAGAGGTTGTTCTCCGGCTACGCACCATAATCGTTAAACGACGTTGTAGCATAGGGTCATAGGCTCTCAGAAAGCCATGAAACGCTCGACGTACAGGGTGGCTACAATTAAACCTTCGCTGATTGAGCCAGTACAGACAGAAAACTACTTTTCCCGTATCCGTACCCAACTTCACAGACTGTGCGCTCAGGGTTTGCGCTGTTAGTGTAATGACTGCGGTCAGTCGCCGGTACTTGTACGGCGATGTAGGCTTCAAACACAGGAAACAGTGTGCATTACAGTTGCAGTCAACATGGGTCCCGACAGTATGAGCGGGAGGTTAATCGTAAAGCTGTTGTATCAGAATGGAATAGTGCTGCTGCTGCTGCTTCTCGCGAGTGTCGACGCATTAAATAAATACGGAGAGGCTTATTTCTCCCACTCGTGTTGAACATGATTCAGAAGTTAGAGTTAACCGGCGATTTGGGAATTGCGCCTGGGAGAGGCCGACGGCAAATTACGCCACAAAAAAAATTTTTTTTCGAATGGCTCTGAGCACTATGGGACTTAACATCTGTGGTCATCAGTCTCCTATAACTTAGAACTACTTAAACCTAACTAACGTAAGGACATCACACACATCCATACCCGAGGCAGGATTCGAACTTCCGACCGTAGCGGTCGCGCGGTTCCAGACTATAGCGCCTAGAACCTCTCGGACACAGCGGCCGGCTATGTCACGTCAGCTGGATGTTCCATGGTCCACCGTTCGAAAAGTGCGGCAAACAATTGAAAAATGGTATTCGTGCAAACTTCACATTACTCACTAAGTTTTGTCACTTGACACACACATTCGAGTATCTCAGTGTTTATTACGGCAAATCATCTGAACTATGTGTCCTACAATATAATTTTGCGAATACATTCATTTGTATGTACATCTACATCCATACTCCGCAAGCCACCTGAAGGTGTGTGGCGGAGGGTACCTTGAGTACCTCTATCGGTTCTCCCTTCTATTCCAGTCTCGTATTGTTCGTGGAAAGAAGGATTGTTGGTATGCCTCTGTGTGGGCTCTAATCTCTCTGATTTTATCCTCATCTATCTTCACAAGATATATGTAGCAGGGAGCAATATACTGCTTGAATCCTCAGTGAAGGTAAGTTCTCGAAACTTCAAGAAAAGCCCATACTGAGCTACTGAGCATCTCTCTTGCAGAGTCTTCCACTGGAGTTTATCATCTCCGTAATGCTTTCGCGATTACTAAATGCTGCTGTTACGAAGCGCGCTGCTCTCGGTTGGATCTCATCTCTCTCTTCTATCACCCCTATCTGGTACGGATCCCACACCGGTGAGCGGTATTCAAGCAGTCGGCGAACAAGTGTAATGTAACCTACTTCCTTTGTTTTCGGACTGCATTTCCTTAGGATTCTTCCAATGAATCTCAGTCGCATCTGCTCTACTGACGATTAATTTTATATGGTCATTCCATTTCAAATCACTCCTAATGCCTTTTCCTAGATAATTTATGAAATTAACTGCTTTCAATTGCTGACCTGCTATATTGTAGCTAAATGATGGATATTTCTTTCTATGTATTAGCAGCACATTACACTTGTCTACATTGAGATTCAATTGCCATTCCCTGCACCATGCATCAATTCGCTGCAGATCCTCCTGCATTTCAGTACAATTTTCCATTGTTACAACCTCTCGATATACTACAGCATCATCCGCAAAAAGCCTCGGTGAACTTCTGATGTTATCCACAAGCTCATTTATGTATATTGTGAATAGCAACGGTCCTACGACACTTCCCTGCGGCACACCTGAAATCACTGTTACTTCGGAAGATTTCTCCCCATTGAAAATGACATGCTGGGTTCTGTTATCTAGGAACTCTTCAATCCAATCACACACTTGGTCTGATAGTCCATATGCTCTTACTTTGTTCATTTAACGACTGTGGGGAACTGTATCGAACGCCTTGCGGAAGTCAAGAAACACGGCATCTACCTGGGAACCCGTGTCTATGGCCCTCTGAGTCTCGTGGACGAATAGCGCGAGCTGTGTTTCACACGATCGTCTTTTTCGAAACCCACGCTGATTCCTACAGAGTAGATTTGCAGTCTCCAGAAAGGTCATTATACTCGAACATAATACGTGTTCCAAAAATCTACAACTGATCCACGTTAGAGATATAGGTCTATAGTTCTGCACATCTGTTCGACGTCCCTTCTTGAAATACAGTGTGAATACTGTCTGCAGAATGTGTCGCGAATGCAGTTAGTATTAAAGAAGTAATAAATTAAAACATCGTGCCTGATGCGGCAGTTTTATTGCATGAACAGCGAAAATGTAGTAACCTATGAACTTATTCCTTTCATCATTTTGTGGGGATTACCAGCGACAAAAAGTTTTGTTAGGGTTTGAAGTTACATGTAAAGTTTGTTGCAAGTCACTAAGTGCCGTCATTCTCAAATACTGGATGAATAAAGTCGAGGTATTCGCGCGTCCTGGGCTACATTTCTTTTTCATCTTCACTCTCCCCCGCCTTTGATAGGTAGGTGGTTCTTATCCTTACAGCGCTTCTTCCCAGACAGTGCTACGTGTGGCAAGTTTGGTTGAAACTGATTCACTGGTTTATGAGGAGTTGTGGAATGTACGTGCATTCATCCATTTTTATAATATGTATGGATTTAATATGTCAAGATCAGGGTCATCAGGTCCTCTCTTACATCTAACTAGGTACTGCATGTACTAACACAAAAATATATTACTAAAGCATGATATAAGTTATATTCAACGTAGACTACAACACGTAGTGCAGAAAAGAACATTATTTTGCGTTCGTTCATGATAAATACAACAGTAAATACAAAAGTAACGGGTAAGGCGAACTCCAGATTGCGGTTTATTGGTAGAATCATGAAGCGATGCAATCCTTCAATAAAGGAAATTGCTTACAATGCGTTACTTCGTCCAGTCATAGAGTATTGTTCGTCTGAATGGGACCCTTACCACTTGGGTCTGATTCAAGAGATTGAGAAGGTCCAAAGAAGAGAGGTAAGATTAGTGAATGGTACATTTAGCCATCGTGAGAGCGTTCCAAATCTCATAGAAAGTTTGACGTGGGACACACTTGCAGATAGACGACGCGCTAAACGGAAGGGGCCTCTCACTAAATTCCAAAATCCGATCTTCGCCGAGGATGTAGAGCATATATTATTACCACCAACTTTCAAATCGCGCAATGATCACAATTCGAAGATAAGGGAAATTAGAGCTCATACTGAGGTGTTCAGACAGTTGTTTTTCCATCGCGCGATTCGCGAGTGGAACAAAGGGAGGGGGGAGGGATATGACTTTCTCGCGAATAGTGCCCTCCGCCACACACTGCTTGTTGGCTAGCGGAGTATATATGTAGATGTAGATGAGTAGACTTTACTCTTACATTTCATGCAAGGGTTGAGGTTGACGACGTATGCCATTGGAACATTTTGTGGAGTGATGAAGCACACTTGACGCCATCTGGGGCAGTGCACATACACAGTTGTCGCATTTGGGAGTGGTCACCACCAACGAACATTCATGAAGTTCCCCTACATAGCGAACGTGTCGCTGTGTGGTGTGCATCACGCCAAGGCCCATGATTGGTCCATTTCTCTTTGAGTAACTCGATCCACAACAACCAAAGACATGTAGCGTGAACGGCACACGTTACTGTGACTTGCTTCGCCAACATGTGATAGCTGCTCTACAGGAGAGAGATGCTTTGGACTCAGCTGTTTTGATGCACAATGGGGCTTCACCTCACACTGCACGGGAGGTTACACTGTAACACATTTAAAGAAAACCGGGTAATCGGCCGATCGTTGCAAACTGCGGGGCCACAAAGATGACCAGATTTGAGCCTATGACAACATCAGCAAGACAAAGACAGTGGTGATGGCAGTCAACAGAGATGGACAACCAACAAGGGTAAAACTTGGAGAGCACCAACTAGAGTGGGTGGACAGTTTCCCTTACCTTGGAGGTGTAATCTCCAGCGATAATTTGGTCAGAAATGAAATCAACAACAGAGTGCAAAATGGATCTGAATTCTACCAACACGTAAGATCCCTTTTATGGGATGACTTGATTCCAAAACCAGCCAAACTGATGATGTTAATAGCTAGTTCATACCAATATTGACCTATGGTATTGAAACATGTACTCTCACAAAAAGAGAATCATCAAGGCTGCAAGCATCAGAGATGAAATTTCTTAGAACCACCGTCCAGAAGACCAAGATGGACAAGTTAAGGAAACGAGGTGGTGAGGAGAGAAGCCAGAATAAAGACATACCTATTAGATCGACTTGGCGCATCTAGACTTCGATGGTACGGGCATGTGATGAGAAGGAGCCAACTAGAGCAGCCAAAATAAATTTGGAAAGAGAGGTGGAGGGGAAAGGACCTCAAGGAAGACCTCGAACCCGATGGATGGACTTGATTAAGGCTGATATAGTGACCCAGGGATGGACAGTGGATGATGTTCTCCGTGAACAGGTGTGTTTGGACAAGACGAAGTGGAAGAGGCTCATTACCAGTACCTGGGAAATTGGAACTGTTAAATGATGATGATGATGATGATGATGATGATGATGATGACATTGATATTTCTGGCTGGGGGGGGGGGGGGGGGGCGGGGCTTGCCTGAAGGACGGGGCTTATCAGCTGGACACTAACACTTGTTAGCGCTTGAAGGTGAGCATAGGGAGGTAGCCAACATCCCACCTGAGATGCTTCGGGTAGCAATGGAGCAATCTCTCGTGCCGTTGCAGGGTGTTGTGGATGCAGATTGTTCGCACACCGAGCAACTGTTGTAACCTGAACGTAAACATTGTAAAATTATTTTTTTTCATTGGTTTATTCATAATTTCTCTTCTGCATGTCCTTAGAAATGATTCTACAAAGTTTCAGTGACCTACGATTACTCATTTTTCATAGAGGTCGTCTCAAGTAGCGAAAGTTTAATCACGACTACCCTGCATTTTGTAGCTGTATCTACGCATTCATCTGGATTACTTTATAAAGATAGCGAGCTGAAACTTACGCGATAGCCCCTTCTCCCATTCACGCTCATTTCGGTAGTTGAGTTGTAGGGCTCAAGGTACACACTACCTTTATCATTAAGACTGCTATCTTAGAAATGAAACACACTTACCAACTTTCGCGCTAGCGACAGTAAAAAAGACATTGGTAATGCTCTGAAGAGGAAGGCTGGCATACAAGTTACGAGAAAATACGGCGGTCACTATTGGTGCCGCAAGAAAGCTCAGAACTGGCTATGAGCAATGGTTAATAAAATGTTACTGTACATTCTGCTTAATGCAGCACGAAAAGTCACCGGGAAGCGGCAAGCACAGCGAGGTCAGATAAGAGTTCTGAGATTAAGCAAGGCTAAGAATTAAAGATAAGGTATGAAACAAATACACCAGTCAAGAACTGAACATCTAGCCGTCGAATAAGCTCACCAGTTACCATTAATACTGATGAAAGCAAATGCTCATGCTACACACAACACACATTTATCAGAACTGTGCAGGATGACTGCCTTGTAACAATGTACTCTGTTACATAGGTGTCGTATACGAAGTTAGATGCTTATTTAGGTACTTCGATATCTGTAAGTTATCGCAGACGAATATTGGAATGATTCCCATAATAAAGTCATGGCAATTTCTGGCTTCCATCGTGATGCTGAGCAGATTCTCTGTCTGCAAAGAACGCAGTGACTGTAGTGCTGTAAGTAGGTCTGTTATCCACTATGAAATCTTCAGTCTGTTAAGGACAATGTGGCCTCTAGTCATTACTTGAACAGAGAAGAGGTAGCGTTGTCGACTTACTTGTGGCTTTTTTTTAATTTAACGTATATCAGTAACTCGTATCGATTTAGGTCATTATAATACAACGATATGGCAAAAAATATGTTCTAGGGTATATTCAAGGTACCAGCAGCATTCCTGAAGAGTTTTAAAATCATTCTTCCGCCACGGCTTTTTCTGGGAAAGACCATCTCTCGAAAAGTACGCCGAAACAACAGTGTTAGTACACAGTTCGTTACCTTTCTTGTGAAGTGAAGTGTCTTTGTCTCGCCGTAAGGCACTGTCAACAGTTGAAGAAAAAAAAATAGTCTCCAGGTTTGCAATTGGCTCGAATAATTTCCTAGAAACAGAACCGAGTACATAACACCGAACTATGACTATTAAACAAAAAAAGGGCGATATCAACCTGTGTCCACCCCCACTCCCACAAAAAGCCTACTAATGGCACACATGAAATTTTCTGGTAGATTAAAACTGTGCCGAACAGAAACGCGAAGCTTTGCCCTTCACGGGAAAGTGCTCTACCAGCTGAGTTACCAGAGCACGACTCCAGACCCGTCCTCGGGGGTTTACTTCCGCCAGTACCTCATCTCCTACCTTCGAAACTTCAGAGAGGTTCTTCTGCGAAACTTGTGGCACTAGCACTCCTGGAAGAAAGGATATTGCGGAGAACTGGCTTAGCCACAGACTGGGGTGATGTTTCCAGAATGAACTTCCACTCTGCAGTGGAATATGCACTGATATGTAACTTCTTGGCCGATTAAAACTGTATGTCGCACCAACAGGTGTGTGTAGAGGGTAACGATGTCAAACTTCACTGCCATATTTCGCTAACGCTAAGGTCCTAATTCAGGCGGATACAGCAGTGTGTTCTTACTTTCTTAGACTTTCGACTGGATAACGTTCGCGGAACAACCCAAGCACGACGCTTTTTCTAAAACATATACCTTCCGGATTCACTTACCATTTGGGCAATGCACTCGTTCCAACTGAACGGAACTAGTGTGGCATCATGCAGACATTGGCTGAATTATTTCAGCTACTCCTGTTTTTCCACACATACGCTACCAGTACTCTACAACTAACTTGTGCTTTGAGTAAAATACACTTTCTCTTCTTTCAGCGAAACTAATCACGGTATATATTACCTTGAACGCCTCAAGACTTCTGTAGACAAGAGCATTACTAATGTTATATTGATCACTTAATAATTGTTTTAAGTTTCTGGTAGAAATAAAGATACAGAGTCCGCAGTTTGGCTTTGCAACGAACCTGTGTTGTCCATTAGTGAGAACTGCGCTAAACAGAGTGAATAACCTCTGCAACCCGACGTACTAAATGCCGTGTTAAGTGCTGCGACTGCTTGCAGCTTGGGCCCCCAAGCCTCTGAAGGTGGCTAATTGAAGTTATGTTGCTACATATTTCGATACAGGGATCCCTGTGTCTCCAGTAGCGTGCTACAGAACATTCCGTCTGTTTAGTACCGCAAATATCTTAATGAATTTGCTGTACTGGGAATAACTGCACACCAACGCAAATGGTTGTAATGCGGAATCTACACGTATGTCTATGCTCCGCACAATATTGAAATTGTAGGGTGAGTATCATTTGAGAAAGTGTATTCTACAGCGTTATTGGTCAGATTACGATTAGAGAACAATAAAAAATATCTAGACTAGAAATCGAACTCGACTATTCTAATGCAAAAATCTACCCAGAGCATTAACTCGGCAGCATAGCTAACAGTACTGGATAAGATACGTGTCGTACATATAATTTCAATTTTGCCGAATTAAAATCTACACGGGCCGAGATTTTGCATATAAGGCATAACTCTGTGGCGTGCGAGTGCGCGAATTTTGTTTTAGCCTGTATAATGTGAATAACAGTCATCGTATAACACTCGCTAGCGGTACGCCAGAAGTTACTTTCACGTCTGAAGTTTCTCTCCATTGAGAATGACATGGCGTGTTCTACACTGACGGAAAGAAAAATCCCAGCACCAAGATATAATTAATGTAGAGTATCTACATCTACATACATACTCCGCAATCCACCATACGCTGCGTGGCGGAGGGTACCTCGTACCACAACTAGCATCTACTCTCCCTGTTCCACTCCCAAACAGAATGAGGGAAAAAGACTGCCTATATGCCTCTGTACGAGCCCTAATCTTTTATCTTTGTGGTCTTTCCGCGAAATGTAAGTTGGCGGCAGTAAAATTGTACTGCAGTCAGCCTCAAATGCTGGTTCTTTAAATTTTCTCAGTAGCGATTCACGAAAACAACACCTCCTTTCCTCTAGAGACTCCCACCCGAGTTCCTGAAGCATTTTCGTAACACTCGCGTGATGATCAAACCTACCAGTAACAAGTCTAGCAGCCCGCCTCTGAATTGCTTCTATGTCCTCCCTCAATCCGACCTGATATGGATCCCAAACGCTCGAGCAGTACTCAAGAATAGGTCGTATTATTGTTTTATAAGCGGTCTCCTTTACAGATGAACCACATCTTCCCAAAATTCTACCAATGAACCGAAGACTACTATCGGCCTTCCCCACAACTGCCATTACATGCTTGTCCCACTTCATATCGCTCTGCAATGTTACGCCCAAATATTTAATCGACGTGACTATGTCAAGCGCTACACTACTAATGGAGTATTCAAATATTACAGGATTCTTTTTCCTATTCATCTGCATTAATTTACATTTATCTATATTTAGAGTTAGCTGCCATTCTTTACACCAATCACAAATCCTCTCAAAGTCATCTTGTATCCTCCTACAGTCACTCAACGACGACACCTTCCCGTACACCACAACATCATCAGCAAACAGCCGCATATTGCTATCTACCCTACCCAAAAGATCATTTATGTAGATAGAAAACAACAGCGGACCTACCACACTTCCCTGGGGCACTCCAGATGATACCCTCACCTTCGATGAACACTCACCATCGAGGACAACGTACTGGGTTCTATTACTTAAGAAGTCTTCGAGCCACTCACATACTTGGGGACCAATCCCATATATTCGTACCGTAGTTGAGAGTCTGCAGTGGGGCACCGAGTCAAACGCTTTCCGGAAGTCAAGGAATATGGCATCCGTCTGATACCCTTCATCCATGGTTCGCAAGGTATCATGTGAAAAAAGGGCGAGTTGCGTTTCGCAGGAGCGAGGCTTTCTAAAGCCGTGCTGATGCATAGACAACAACTTCTCTGTATCAAGGAAATTCATTATATTCGAACTGAGAATATGTTCAAGAATCCTGCAACAAACCGATGTTAAGGATATTGGTCTGTAATTTTGAGGATCCGTCCTTCTACCCTTTTTATATACAGGCGTCACCTGCACTTTTTTACAGTCGTCGGGACTTTACGTTGGGCAAGAGATTCGCGATAAATTTAAGCTAAGTAGGGAGCCAATGCAGTAGAGTACTCTCTGTAAAACCGATTTGGAATCCCACCAGGACCTGGCGATTTATTTATTTTCAACCCATTCAGCTGCTTCACAACCCCAGGGATGTCTATCACAATGTCCTCAATACGGGAATCTGTACGAGACTCAAACGGCGGTATGTTTGTACAATCCTCCTGCGTGAAAGATTTCTCAAATGCTAAATTTAAAATTTCAGCTTTCGTTTTGCTGTCTTCCATTGCCAGGCCAGACTGATCAGTGAGTGACTGGATGGAAGCCTTCGACCCGCTTACCGATTTTACGTAAGACCAGAATTTCCTTGGGTTTTCAGCAAGGTCTTTTGCTAAGGT
Organism: Schistocerca piceifrons; assembly: GCF_021461385.2. Lineage (NCBI taxonomy): Eukaryota > Metazoa > Arthropoda > Insecta > Orthoptera > Acrididae > Schistocerca > Schistocerca piceifrons. The sequence goes on along the minus strand of NC_060143.1, from coordinate 231,409,795 downwards.
ATGACGGTGGTAGTGGTTGAATGCTTCGGGCATCGCTCTTTTTACAGCAGCACGAATCTCTACTAACTTTTTCCTATCCTCATTCTCCCGATCTTTCTTATACCGCGAGTGCAACTGCCTTTGCTTCCTGAGCATTCTCCGAATTGTGCTGTTAAACCACGGTGGGTCTTTTCCGTCCGTAACCCACTTTTTCGGCACATGCTTGTCCAACGCGTGATTTAGAATGTGTTTAAAATTTGTCGATAATTCTTCCACGTCCATCGTACCGGAAGTAAATGAAGTCGATTCATTTACTAAGTGGGATGCTAACAACTGCTTATCTGCTCTTTCTAGTAAGAATACTCTCCTAGCCTTCTTGACCGACTTTTTAACTTTCGTAACCATAGTCGTAATGACAACATCATGACCACTAATCCCTGTCTCACCACTGACACCGTCGATGAGGTCTGGTCTGTTCGTGGCTACCAGATCTAAAATATTTCCATTACGCGTTGGCTGTCGATTTAGCTGCTCAAGACAGTTTTCGGATGTGTTCAAAAGTAATTCACACGACGGTTTGTCTGTACCACCTGTAATGAATCCATAGACATCCCAGTCTATACTAGGTAGGTTGAAGTCGCCTCCGACTAATACAGCATGAGCCGGGTACTTCTGCGATACAGAATGCAGACTCCCTTTGAATGATTCTAGAACTGTCACGGTGGAATCTGGTGGCCGGTAATAACACCCCACAATTAACTGTATTTCTCCTAGCCCTGGTAAACGTGTTCAGATGACTTCACAATCACACTCTACTTCGACCTCAGTAGACACAATATTTTTGTCAACTGCAATGAAGACACCACCTCCTACGGTGTCTAATCTGCAATCTAATTTCGGTAATATATTTGTCGAAGTAACATAGTTAAGCGATTAACGTTGCAGGATGACAGGTTAATGTGAGTGCCAGAAAAGCCTTTGCAAAAGTAAAGTGCTGGTACGTTAATAACCGATGTAACCACCACATTGTTGAAAGCAAGCAAAAGTACATGCATTTTGTTATGCAGGTGCCGGATGTCAGTTTGTGGGCTCTAGTTCCACGCCTGTTGCACTTGTTCGGTCAATACAGACACAGTTCATGCTGTTTGTGGATGACGCTAGAGTTGTCGTCCGATGATGTCCCATGTGTGCTAGACTGGAGACAGATCTGGTGATCGAACAAGCCAAGTCAACGTGTCGACACACTGTAGAGCAGGTTGGGTTACAGCGGTGGAGTGTGAACAAGTGTTATCCTGTTGGAAAATACCACCACGGAATGCTGTTCGTGAACAGCTGCACAGCATGTCTAACATATATATGAACCATATATATAAATGACCAAGTAGATAGTGTCGGAAGTTCCATGCGGCTTTTTGCGGTTGATGCTGTAGTATACAGAGAAGTTGCAGCATTAGAAAATTGCAACGAAATGCAGGAAGATCTGCAGCGGATAGGCACTTAGTGCAGGGAGTGGCAACTGACCCTTAATATAGACAAATGTAATGTATTGTGAATACATACATACATCCTTTATTGTATGATTATATGATAACGGAACAAACACTGGTAGCAGTTACTTCTGTAAAATATCTGGTAGTATGCCTACAGAACGATTTGAAGTGGAATGATCATATAAAAATAATTGTTGGTAAGGCGGGTGCCAGGTTGAGATTCATTGGGAGAGTCCTTGGAAAATGTTGTCCATCAACAAAGGAGGTGGCTTACAAAACACTCGTTCGACCTATGCTTGAGTATTGCTCATCAGTGTGGGATCCGTACGAGGTCAGGTTGACAGAGGAGATAGAGAAGATCCAAAGAAGAACGGCACGTTTCGTCACAGGGTTATTTGGTAAGCGTGATAGCGTTATGTAGATGTTTAGCAAAACTCAAGTGGCAGACTCTGCAAGAGAGGCGCTCTGCATCACGGTGTAGCTTCCTGTCCAGGTTTCGAGAGGGTGCGTTTCTGTATGAAACATCGAATATATTGCTTCCCCCTACTTGCACCCCCCGAGGAGATCACGACTGTAAAATTAGAGAGATTCGAGCGCGCACGGAGGCTTTCCGGCAGTCGTTCTTCCCGCGAACCATACGCGACTGGAACAGGAAAGGGAGGTAATGACAGTGGCACGTAAAAAGCCCTCCGCCACACACCGTTGGGTGGCTTGCGGAGTATAAATTTAGATGTAGATGTAATCGCCAGACAGGTGTACAAATTTGTCGTCAGGATGCGTGGGATAACCAAGGGAGTGCCCGTACTGTCATACGAAACAACACCCTAGACCGTAACTCCAGGTGTAGGTTCAGCGCAGTAGATTGGCTGCAAGCAAACCTGGCCTCCGTCTAACGAACACACGGCCATAACTGAACCAGATTTCAGCAAAGACACAACAGACCTACACTTTGCCCTCCAGTGAGCTCTCCTTTGACGCTACTGAAGTCGCAAACGGAGGTGGTTTCGGATCAGTGAAGTGCACACTGCAAGGCGTCTGGTTCGGACCTGTCCTATAAGAATCCGATTTGTAACAGTTCGTTGTGTCACTAAGGTACCAACTGCTGCTAAAATTGCTGCTGTAGACGCAGTACGATGCGCCAGACCCATACACCGAACATGACGGTCACTTCCGTCGCTAGTGCCATGTGGCAGTCTGGAGTCTTCTTACCAAGTCTTCCAGCTTCTCGTAGCCCTATTACACGACCTCGCGGAAAATCACTGAGCTGTTGATAATGGCGTCTTTTTCGCGTTAAAGGCATTCTAGCCTAAGATCACCTCACCACGTACAGTCGCAAAGCTAACTAACGCTCCCGACCGTTACAGCGTATATTTGAAGCAAACCTGATTTGCTTCCTCATGTTGTTGTTGTGGTCTTCAGTCCTGACACGCCTCTACGATTTTTTTCCCCCACACTTCCCTCTAATACTAAACTGGTGATCCCTTGATGCCTGAGAACATGTCCTACCAACCGATCCCTTCTTCTAGTCAAGTTGTGCCACAAACGCCTCTTCTCCCCAATTCTATTCAATATCTCCTCATCGGTTATGTGATCTACCCATCTAATCTTCAGCATTCTTCTGTAGCACCACATTTCGAAAGCTTCTATTCTCTTCTTGTCCATACTATTTATCGTCCATGTTTCAATTCCATACATGGCTACACTCCATACAAATACTTTCAGAAACGACTTCCTGACACTTAAATCTATTCTCGATGTTAACAATTTTCTCCTCTTCAGAAACTCTTTCCTTGCCGTTGCCAGTCCACATTTTATATCCTCTCTACTTCGACCATCATCAGTTTTTTTGCTCCCCAAATAGCAAAACTCCTTTACTACTTTAAGTGTCTCATTTCCTAATCGATTTCCCTAGCATCACCCGATTTAATTCGACTAAATTCCATTATCCTCGTTTTGCTTTTGTTGATGTTCATTTTATATCCTCCGTTCAAGACACTGTCCATTCTGTTCAACTGCTCTTCCAAGTCCTTTGATGTCTCTGTCAGAATTACAATGTCATAGGCGAACCTAAAAGTTTGTACTCCTTCTGTATGAATTTTAATTTCTGCTCCGAATTTTTCTTTCGTTTCCTTTACTGCTTGCTCAATATACACATTGAATAACATCGGGGAGAGGCTACAACTCTGTCTCACTCCCTTCCCAACCACTGCTTCCCTTTCATGTCTCTCGACTGTTACAACTGCCATCTGGTTTCAGTACAAATTGTAAACAGCCTTTCGCTCCCTGTATTTTATCCCTGCCACCTTCAGAATTTGAAAGAGAGTATTCCAGTCAACATTGTCGAAAGCTTTCTCAAAGTCTACAAATGCTAGTAATGCTTCCTCATAGTGGCGCTATTAGTGCACTTGTATGCCAATGTCCGCAGTTCGTGGTCTAGTGGTTAGCGTCGCTGCTTTTGGATCACGGAGCCCCGGGTTCGATTTCCGGCCAGGTCAGGTGTTTTCCTCGCCTGGGAACTGTGTGTTTGTGTTTTCCTCATCATTTCACCCTCATTCGGGAAAATGGTGAGACTGGACAGTGAATACATTGGGAATTTTCAGGGCACTGATAAGCACATCGTTGGGCGCCCCCACAAACCAAAATCATCATCATCATCATCTTATGCCACTCGCACGAAATTTGAATAGACACAGTATTTCAGATGTACAAACACGGTATCAACTTTCGTTGAGCTCGCACAACTTCATATTTGTGTCGGGCCTTTTTTCTATTAAGTAATCATTAATATTTGTTAGTGTTTATATCAGAACCATTCAAAAGAGAGCTCATGTCCATATGAACTTTTTGTGCTTGAAATAAGCATTGATCAACTGCTGGAATATTGATCTTTCCTCCCATGACACTTCGACTGTGAGAGAGGTTTGAGGACCTAGTGTTAAACCTTGTGGGACTACAATGGCTGCCTGCACTGCTGTGCTGCGCATAAATGTCTGCGCTGTTAACACAGTGCAAGTACAGGTATGGCGTAGCTCTAATGGCTGTGGCGCATCATTAGCGCGTGGTAGTCCAGTTCCGAGGGATGCTCTGGCAGCACGCCGACGTGCATACGTTCGCCCTGATGCAACGGCGACCTCGCCGTGTTCCCCCGTTCCTCCGGGCCGGAGTAATTAAAAGAACGCTTGGCATCTCCGGGGCGGGCGACCGCTTGATTAAAACGCGGGTCAGCCGAGTGCTGACGGATCGCTGCCGGCAACGGCCGAGTGCTGGGGCGTGGTCTTCTCGCACCTGAAGCGGGTACCCATTGTGACCTGGAATTGCGCCTCTGCAGGAACACCCCGGCGCTGGTGAGACGCTGGTCAGCCGTACCCGCAAAAAGAGCTGCCGACTAAATTCTGGAATTAACTAACGAAAAAGGAAAAAAGCACACTGATTCGTTCGACTTTTAGTAAGCTTTTAATTAAAATTTCCTCTCTTTCGAGTACTTTCGATTTGCTGTGCTGAAGCGCCAGATTACGAGGGACGTTTGAAAAGCCCGTGCAAAAATAAAAACCACTTACTTGTTTCGGGTAAACCTTTTTTATTTTTCGACATAGTCTGCTTTTAGACTTGTACACTTCGTCCAACGCTGTTCTAATTTGTCGATCCCTTTCGAATAATAGGAATTGTCCAAGTCTGCAAAATAGCTATTAGATACTGCAATCACCTCCTCATTTGAATAAAATCTTTGTCGCTCCAGCCATTTCTTGAAATTGGGGAACTGCTAGTAGTCCGAGGGAACCAAGTCTGGTGAATAGTGAGGGATGTGAAACGAGTCAGAATCCTATTTCCACGAATGTTGCGACCACAACTGCTGAGGTGTGTGCTGGTGCACTGTTGTGATTGAAAAGGACTTTTTTGCTGTCCAATCGCCGGCGTTTCCGTGCAGCTCGGCTCTCAAACGGTCCAAATAACGATGAACAATATGCACCTGTAATAGTTTTACCCTTTTCCGCCGGGCGCGGTGACTGAGCGGTTCTAGGCGCTTCAGTCCGGAACTGCGCGACTGCTACGGTCGCAGGTTCGAATCCTGCCTCGGGCATGGATGTGTGTGATGTCCTTAGGTTAGTTAGGTTTAAGTAGCTCTAAGTACTTGGGGACTGACGACCTCAGATGTTAAGTCCCATAGTGCTCAGAGCCATTTGAACGATTTTCCAGATGGTCGATGAGGATTATCCCTTGCGAATCCCAAAAGACAGTCACCCTAACCTTTCCGGCCGAAGGACTGGTCTTCGCCTTTTTGGGTGCAGATTCCCCCTTGGTAACCCATTGTTTAGATTGTGGTTTGGTCTCAGGAGTATAGTAACGTATCCATGTTTCATCCACAGTGACGAAATGACGCTTAAAGTCCTGCAGATTCTTCCCGAGGAGCTGAAAACCATCCTTGCAACACTTCACACGATTCCGTTTTTGGTCAAGCGTGAGCAGTCGCGGAACCCATCTTGCGGATAGCTTTCTCATGTCCAAATGTTTATGCAAAATATTATGTACCCGTTCATTCGAGATGCTCACAGCGCTAGCAATCTCACGCACATTAACTCTTCTGTCATCCATCACCATATCATGGATTTTATCAATGATTTCTGGAGGCGTAACCTCCACAGGGCGTCCAGAAAGTTCAGCATCACTTGTGCCCATATGGCCACTCCGAAAATTTTGAAAACACTTATAAACTGTTCTAATCGAAGGTGCAGAGTCACCATAATGTTAATCATGCTTGTCTTTAGTCACCTGAGGCGTTTTACCTTTCATAAAGTAATGTTTAATCATCACACGAAATTCTTCTTCGTCCATATTTTGACAATCATTCAACTTCCTTGATTGACACGAATGCTAAACACAAAGATATAGACCAATATGGCTGAAACTTGGTATGCATTCTTTCCAAAGATGATACTAACTAAACATAACCCCGATACGCACCGGTGGTGCCGTCTCTCGGACTTTGCACGGACTTTCCAAACGCCCCTCGTACTAAGCGGATACTTCATACAGTGACTTTATTTTCACATAGAATGGGAAGCAGTCCATAACATATCCTCTCAGTTAGTTAAAATATGTTCTCGGAATAGATGGTTATTTCCCGCTGACGGAATATGTTAAAAAAAACTGCAGTGAGAGATGAGTCCAATCAGTTTTAAAATGAGATATATACACTAACGGAAAAAATCGCAACACCAAGGGGATATGCGACGTGAACAAAAGTTGGAAGGCGTGTTTCTGCATCTGAAAAATGATGTCCATTCAAATTTCGCGCCTGTCGCATAAGAGTGGTGCTATAAATACGCGCTGTAAATGCTCGTGAGCGTTAGTTATCTTTGAGATTGGAAGTGGTGAGCTGATGTTAGTCAAGAATGCCTTTCAGATGACAAAGACGCCGTTATTAACACCTCACAGAGTTTGAACGAGGTGCCGGCCGGTGTGCAGCCACTGTACGTGGTTGAGGACCGGACCATGGACGACCAGTGGCACTACTGTAGAGGAAAGACCATTGTGTTCGGCTTATGGTTCTTGTGCATCGTAATGCATCTGCAACAGCAATTTTAGCAGCAGTTGGCACAACAGTGCTACAACGAACTGTCATACAGGTTATTTCAAGGACAGCTTCAAACCAGGCGCCCTGCAGCGTGCATTCGACTGACCTGAACCTACATCTACATCCATACTCCGCAAGCCACCTGACGGTGTGTGGCGGAGGGTACCTTGAGTACCTCTATCGGTTCTCCCTTCTATTCCAGTCTCGTATTGTTCGTGCAAAGAAGGATTGTCAGTATGCTTCTGTGTGGGTTCTAATATCTCTGATTTTATCCTCATGGTCTCTTCGCGAGATATACGTAGGAGGGAGCAATATACTGCTTGACTCCTCGGTGAAGGTATGTTCTCGAAACTTCAGCAAAAGCCCGTACCGAGCTACTGAGCGTCTCTCCTGCAGAGTCTTCCACTGGAGTTTATCTATCATCTCCGTAACGCTTTCGCGATTACTAAATGATCCTGTAACGAAGCGCGCTGCTCTCCGTTGGATCTTCTCTATCTCTTCTATCAACCCTATCTGGTACGGATCCCACACTGCTGAGCAGTATTCAAGCAGTGGACGAACAAGCGTACTGTAACCTACTTCCTTAGTTTTCGGATTGCATTTCCTTAGGATTCTTCCAATGAATCTCAGTCTGGCATCTGCTTTACCAACGATCAGCTTTATATGTTCACTCCATTTTAAATCACTCCTTATGCGTACTCCCAGTTAATTTATGGAATTAACTGCTTCCAGTTGCTGACCTGCTATATTGTAGCTAAATGATAAGGGATCTATCTTTCTATGTATTGGCAGCACGCCGGCCGGAGTGGCCGAGCGGTTAAAGGCGCTACAGTCTGGAACCGCACGACCGCTACGGTCGCAGGTTCGAATCCTGCCTCGGGCATGGATGTGTGTGATGTCCTTAGGTTAGTTAGGTTTAAGTAGTTCTAAGTTCTAGGGGACTTATGACCACAGCAGTTGAGTCCCATAGTGCTCAGAGCCATTTGAACCATTTTTTTTATTCGCAGCACATTACACTTGTCTACATTGAGATTCAATTGCCATTCCCTGCACCATGCGTCAATTCGCTGCAGATTCTCCTGCATTTCAGTACAATTTTCCAGTGTTACAACCTGTCGATATACCACAGCATCATCCACAAAAAGCCTCAGTGAACTTCCGATATCATCCACAAGGTCATTTATGTATATTGTGAATAGCAACGGTCCTACGACACTCCCCTGCGGCACACCTGAAATCACTCTTACTTCGGAAGACTTCTCTCCATTGAGAATGACATGCTGCGTTCTGTTATCTAGCAACTCTGCAATCCAATCATACAATTGGTCTGATAATCCATATGCTATTACTTTGATCATTAAACGACTGTGGGGAACTGTATCGAACCTACCGTCACTTCTGACTTCATTGCTGTCTAGAGAGAGCTCACTGGACGGCAGGGTGGTCTGTTGTGTTTTCTGACGAAAGCTGGTCCTGCCTCTGCGCCAATGATGGCCGTGACTTGGTTAGATGGAGGCCAGTTGAGGGCTCCAACCAACCTGTCTGTGTGCTGTACACACTAGACGTACACCTGGAGTTGTGGTCTGGAGTGCGATTTCCTGTGATAGCAAGAGCACTCTCGTGGTTATCCCACGCACCCTACGACAAATCTGTACGTCAGTCTGGTGATTCGACCTGTAGTACTACCATTCATGAACACCATTGCAGGGGGTGTTTCCCAACAGGATAACTCTCGCCCACATGGGGCTGTTGTAACCCAATATGGTCTGCTGCATGTCGACATGTTGCCTCGGCCTGTTAGATCACTAGATCTGTCTCCAATTGACCACATATGAGACACCATCGAACAACAACTCCAGCGTCATTCACAAACGCATTAACCGTCCCTGTATTGACCGACCAGGTGCAACAGGCATGGAACTCCGTCACATATCCGGCACCTGTACAACACAAAGGAAGCATGTTTGCATCTTGCATTCAACATTCTGGCAGCTACACGGGTTACTAATGTATGACCATTTCACATTCACAATGGCTTGTCTTGCACTTACATTAACGTATGATCTAGTAATATTATCACTTAAATACATTACCTAGACAAACCTATTCTCGAAATTTCATTATTGTAGATTGATTATTCTTTGGTGTTAAGACTTCTTTCTGTCGGTCTATACAGGGTGGTCCATTGATACTGACCGGGTCAAATATCTCACGAAATAAGCGTCAAACGAAAAAACTACAAACAACGAAACTTGGCTAGCTTGAAGGGGGAAACCAGATGGCGCTATGGTTGGCACGCTAGATGGCACTGTCATAGATCAAACGGATATCAAATGAGTTTTTTTCAATTGGAACCCCCATTTTTATTACATATTCGTGTAGTACTTAAAGAAATATGAATGTTTTAGTTGGACCACTTTTTTCGCTTTGTGATAGGTGGAGCTGTAATAGTCACAAACATATGGCTCACAATTTTAGACGAACAGTTGGTAACAGGTAGGTTTTTTAAATTAAAATACAGAACGTAGGTACGTTTGGAGATCAGAGGGTTGGATCCCCTCTTTCGAAGGCGCCTGATTGCAAAGCCTGGGCTACTCTCAGGTTGGAATCTCCGCTTTCGAAGATTGTGTCCGTCTGTCTGTCTGTCTGTCCGTCTGCCCGCCGCTTCCTGCTGTAGCTGTTCGTTCGTTCGTTCGTCCGTCCGTCCGTCCGCCTGCCTGCTCGCTGTCCGTCTGCGCCGCTACCGCTGCTACCTGCTGTCCGTCCGTCCGTCCGTCTGTTCGCCGCCAGCCGGTGCTCGCCGCCGCCGCCGCCGCCGCCGCCGCCGCCGGCCGGTCGCCGCCGCCGCTGTCGCCGTCGCAGTCCGACCCCGGTCGTCCGACCCTGGTCTTCGTCTTCGTCCGTCTGCGTCTTCGTCCGTTTCCAGTTTGTGTCCTTTCCTTTTCGTGCTGTGCGTTTTTTCTCCCTGTCATCATGTCCGCCCCCACCACCACCGCCACCACTACCACCACCGCCATAGTTTATACTTCCCCTTCCGCCGCCTCCACCACTATAACGTGGTGTGCTCAGTCCCACCCCCCTCCTTCCATTCCACCTCTTCTCACTCTCCCTTCGCCCTCACTCTTTGTCGCCCCCTCTCCAGCTTCTTCCTCCCGCTCCTCTCGATCTGATCCTTTCCCCCCCACTCCCCCAGTCTGTCACTGCAACTCCGGCTAGGGTGGTAGCCCGTCGGGCCACTGTCCATGCCCAGCTCTCCCCGTCGCCTTCGCCATCACCGCCGCCACCGCCACCGTCATCGTCATCGTCGCCATCGCCTTCGCCTTCACCGTCACCCTCACCATCTCCGGCGGCGACTCCAGCCCCGGGACCTGCCACTCCCCGCCACATTCCAGTTGTTCCCATCCCCCACACCTCCTCTGCCGCCGTCAAGCGCCCCAGTGGCACCCCTGCCTCGTCTGCTCCAAAAAAGGCTCCACCTCGTCCCCCTTCCCCCACCCCTGATGCCATGGATGTCTCCCCGCCCGTCCCTGCCCCCTCCTCCTCCTCCTCTACCCCCTCCCTCCTCCTACCGTTACCTCCTCTCCCGTCCGGATCCTTCCCTCCTTGAAGCCCGGAACCTCACCCTCTTCCTTCGCCAGAATTGTCCTGGTGCTCCCATCTCCCTCCTCACTCCTCGCCGTGATTCGGTACTCATCTCCTCCCCCAGCCCTACCCTCCACACAGACCTCCTTTACCGCATCCCTATCACCCGCTTTGGCCCTCATGCCTCTCCCACCCCTGCTCCCTCGCCACCTCCCTCCCGCCAACCCCAACCTCTGCATCGCCCGCCGACCCTCATCGCCGTGATCACTCGACTCAGTCCAGTGATCACGGAGGAGGAGGTGTTGGCGGAGCTTCAGGCCCATCCCCATCTGGAGGTGCGTGCGGTTCGCTGGATCCATAACGCTGCCGGCCCCACCCACCTTAAGCACGTTTTTTCTGAGCACGTCCCCTCCATAGACCGTCTCCTGAAGGAGGGTGCCCTCCTTTTTAACCAGCGTTATAAAGTTGACCCCTCCCGTTCCCCTCCTCAATCCCTCCGCTGCCAAAGGTGCTTGCGAAATAATGCGCACCCAACATCTGAGTGCCGCGAGGCCCCCACCTGCCCGCACTGTAGGCAAGCCCACTTTTTACGGCAGTGCCCCAATCTCCAGTCCCCCCCCCTCCTGTAATACCTGTAACCTCCCTCATCCCACCTACTCCCAGAAGTGTAAGGCCCGACCCCCTCCTACCACTCCTGAACTCACCGTTCCTGTCCGCCCTCTGGACGCCCCCACCCCTCCCGGCAACTCCCTTCGCCTACCCCCTACCGCTGAGGACATCATCCGATTCCTCACCATTGTCCTGCAGGATGTTCATCCTTTTCAGCGCCCACACACCCTCCAACAGATCTCCCTCGCTGCCCGATCCGTTTTCCACCTCAAAATATACGCCACCTACTCCAACAACCAGGCCCATTTCACCTTCTCCCGTCTTGATACCCTCGTTTAAATCCCTGTCATGGCGCGACAGCAACGCGTCCTTTTCAACAACATCCGCTCCCTTCCCACCAACAAGAACCTCTTCCTCCATACCCTTGCCACCCACCGCGTGGACACCTTCCTCCTTAATGAAACCTTCCTCCCGTGATCACCACCGACCTCAACATCCATAGTTGTTCCGCTGCCCAGTTACGGCGGTGGCATCGGTTCCTCTCCTCCCTTCAAGGCGACCCCATTCCCATCCCCCAGCACACCCGTCCTGAATCCGACTCCACTCCCGATGTTATCCTCTCCTCCCCCAACCTCCTTGGCCGCATAACGGTGGATGTCCTGGAGCCTATTGGTAGCGACCATCTCCCTGTCCTCCTCACCATTTCAGACGGTCGTCCCCCCGCCCCGACCCCCATCATGACCCTCCCCCCAAGTACGTCCATGATTATTCCCGTGCCAACTGGAATGTCTACCGGGATACCCTCTCCGCCCAGGTCGATAGCCACCCTTTCACCTACCGCCACCCTGATGATGTCACCCATGCCGCCTCCTTTCTCCAGCAGACCTTGTCTGAGGCCATGGAGGCCCATGTCCCTACTGTCGCCATCCACCCCCACCATCCTACCTTACCCCCACAGGCCGTTCTCCTCCTCCGTGAATCCCGTCGTCTCTACCGTGCCTTCCTCCGCACGCGTGACCCGGACACACTACGACACCACCGGCAACTCCAGCGACACATTCGTAATATGCTCGCGGCTAAGAAACGCCGGGACTGGCGACAGACATGCACCCGTTTAAATGCTACCCTACCAATCAACTCGTCCAGGTTCTGGTCGGCCTTCTGTCGCCTTACCGGAACTAAACCCTCCCCCTATCATCCTCTTCTCCATGATGATCACCCTTTCCCTGACACCCTTAGTAAGGCCAATCACTTTGCCTCCTGCCTCTCCGATGTATTTTCCATCCCCGATGATCCCCAGTTCGATTACTCCCTCTTCCCAGATGTCCGCGATCGAACTGACACCTCCGTCCCTCCCCTCGCTCCTGGTTTCCAGTACTTGGACAACATTGCACACACGGAACTCAATGCCCCTATCACTACACAGGATCTCATTGCTACACTCCGCACAAAACGCAACACCGCTCCTGGTCATGATCGTGTCACCTACCGTCACCTTCGTGAAGCTCCTGTCTCTTTCCTCTCCACCCTGGCCAGGCTCTACAATGTAGTCCTGTCCACCGGTTACTACCCCGACCTGAGGAAAACCTCCCGTATCCTCATGTTCCTTAAACCTGGCAAACCGCCGTCCGCCGTCTCCTCCTACCGTCCCATCAGCCTTACCTCGGTCTTTAGCAAGGTCCTGGAATCTATCCTCACCCGCCGCATCCACCAGCATCTCCGCCAGCACTGCCTCCTTCCCGTTACCCAGTGTGGCTTTCAGCCGTCCTTCTCTTCCGACGACCTTCTCCTTCACCTCACTCATCTCCTTTCCGAACAGCTTAATTCCCGTCACTCCGCAATCTTCCTCTCCCTGGACCTCGAACGTGCATATGACTGCGTATGGCATTCCGGTCTCCTCTTCAAGCTCCAAACCTTCGCCCTTCCCATTAACTACGTCCGTCTGATCGGCTCCTTTCTCTCCCGCCATCCTTCCTATGTCACCATCCATAACAGATTCCTACACCTTTTTCCCCTCTCCCGGTGTGCCCCAAGGCTCCGTCCTCTCCCCCCTTCTGTACCTTTTGTACACGGCGGACATGCCGCCGCCGTCAGCCCCCGTCCACCATCTCCAGTTTGCCGATGACACCGCCTTCCTTGCCCTTGCCCCCACCCTACAGCGCTCCCAAAACCTTCTCCATTCCCATCTTGACCGGTTCACCGCTTGGTGCAACCAGTGGTTGCTGAAGGTCAATCCCTCCAAAACCCAGGCGATCATTGTAGGCAAAACCACCCCTTCCTTCCGCCTCATTGATTTCTATCTCACCATCTATGGCCGCCCTATCGCCCTCACTCCCACCCTTAAGTACCTTGGCGTCACCCTCGACCGTCGCCTCTCCTGGACTCCCCACCTCCGGACAATCCAAGCCAAGGCACACTCCCGACTCAGTCTCCTCAAGCTCCTCTCTGGCCGTACGTGGGGTCTGGACCCCTCCACCATCCTCCACACCTATAAGTCCCTCATCCGCCCTATCCTTTGTTATGCTCATCCGGCTTGGATCTCCGCCCCCCCCCCCTACCTTTTATAAATCCCTCCAAATCCTTGAACGTCATGCTCTCTGCCTCGCCTATCGCATCCGTCTCCCCTCCCCCACGCAGATCCTGTACAATCTCATCCCCTTCCCCCACCTCCTCCTTTTCCTTGAAAGGATACGGATCCTGTACACCTCCCGCAAACTCGATCCTCCTCACCCGCTCATCTCCCCGATCCTCTCCCACCCCCGCCCGCTGCCGCGCCTGTATTCGCACGTCCCACCCGGTCTCCATCTCTCCACCCTCCTTACCCTCTCCCAAGGTGGCTTCCGCCAGCTCCCCCTCCCTGATGATGTCCTCCTCCCCTCCATCTACCCCTCCTATCAGCTTTGACGCTGCTCCACCCCCACTTCCGGTGTCCTTTCCTTTAGGCACCCTCCCTCCCTTCTCTTCCCATCCCTTCTCTTTCCTTTTCCCCCGTCCCCTCCCTCCACCCCTGTTCCCCCGGGCTTCCCCACCCCCTTCCTCCCTCCCCCCTATCTCCCCTGCCCGTGGCATCTCTGCTCTCCCCTCTCGCTCTCCCACTCCCCTTCCTCCTCCTCCTCCACCTCCTCTCTTGGCAGGTCCCCGGACTCGTACACGCTCAGTGAACATTCGCGCGCCGGAGATCATCGCCATCTGTGTGTCGTGTGTGTGCCTCGATTTGTGTTTAGTGTTCTGTGACCGTCACGCAACAACTGTTCACGTGTGCCGTCGCCGTCATCCGTGTTCTGTGCGCCATGTCACCAAGTGTTTCCTGTTTTTTCGAGTCCAGCGTGAACGGCTTCATGTTTATTGTTTTTTACATCTCCTTTTTTTGCCCGCCGTTTTTACTATAGTGTCTGTATCACCCATATGTCTTGTTATTGTTCCACTTAAGGCTGAAGAGCAGCGTACTATGCTGCTGACAGCCCGCTTGTATCAGGTGATGAAAATTATAATAAAGGAAAAATACGTTTAGACATATTATTTCGGTTGTTCCAGTGTGATACATGTACCTTTGTGAACTGGACACTGTATTTCTTGGCAGTGGTTAGCACGCTGGACTTGCAGTCGAGGTGACGACAGTTCAGATCCGCATCCGACCATCCAGATTTAGGTTTTTCGTGATTTCCGTAAATCACTCCAGGCAAATACCGGAATGGTTCCTTTGAAAGCGCACGGCTGATTTCGTTCCTCATCCTGATACAGTCCGAGCTTGTGCCCCGCCTCTAATTACCTCGATATCGACAGCATGTTAAATTCCAATCGTATTTCCTTCGCTTTTGTATGTATTGATATTTTCATGAGTGAATAAGTAGTACATGCAGGTGATACAATAGAACAGCACAGAGTTTTGTGCGGCGTTGCTGTGGTAAAATCGTACTCGAGTGTTGTCACGTGTGTGAAAATCTGTCGCATTATTGTCGTCTGTAGGAACGTTTGTCCTTTTTACGGAAACCAATTTGTTCAGTATAAAGTATGTTACTTTCAAGGTACAGTGGTGGAACAACGGAACCCAAGGGAATCATGATACTTACTAGTGTCAGTTTGTGGGTGTTATGTTGACGAGCTGCGAAACGGATTGATCTGGCAAATACCCTTTGGCTCCTGCAAGAAGCAATTTCCACCCCATACTACTACAGAAGTCAGACAGACGCTCCTAACGTACCAAAAAGAAATGCCTGAAAAACTTTCAGCAATAAATATCTTCTTGAGTCATCCTCTGTAAGGAAAAGACACAAAAATATTCTATTTCTTACGTAACTAGTTGGATACTTGGGTACTGGAGTATTGCTAGTTAGTGTAAGAAAAACATTAAACAAACAGAAAATATTATTTATTGCAAAATTTAAGAAAAATCAAATGAAACTTTTATTTATAGACTGATACACAAACTTCCGGGTTCTTTTCGGAATAGGAAGTTACATCTTATGGATAGGAATCCTGTTAATGATATCTATATACGAAGTGTGGGAAAGCTCTTTTATCCCTTTTCTTTAAGAATGTTATTTACTCGGCTGAATGGCTGAGAGCCGTGCTTACTCAACTTGAATAGTTATCCGACTGAATTTTTCTAAGTACAGTCGAGGCTGTCACGTGAGAAATGTAATGGAGTGACGTGAATGAAGTATGTTATTTCTACTGGAGGAAAGGTGGGGCTCGCCTACATTGTAGCGCACAATACCGTGAGCTGCGACGACTGCTCCCTGCGTCGTTTGCTGCTGAAAAATACAAAGCTATCTCTTTCTATCTGGATTGACCTTCGCCAATCGAACTCTCACTATGCCTTGATGAAGTTTAGGACTCCTATCTGCCCCTAGCCTAACTATTGGCGTGGTACACCGGTCAGATAACCAGTCCACCGTGATGCGACTCAATGTTCGCTTGCAGGCATTAACTAATACTCTGTCTGTGTTCACACCGCACGTTAAGTGCCATGGCCAACACAGTGAACTAACGCTTAATCGGAAGCGACTCAATATAGAGTATCACTCCGATTTGTTAGTGACAAAGGTGCTCTCTCAGTGCAGTGCTGAGTAGAGACTTTGTTCCTTGCTATCTGCATACACGCACAAGCGCAGTCGCTCCCGCTACGTGTTCTCGCTACAAAGAGCATCACCAAAACGACTTCTCTCCATGCAAAAAGCGAAAGGGTATATCAACTGCTGTCTTTCCCTCACTCCTCTGGCTCATTGTGTCAGAAATAGTCTACCAATCAGCATTACTCTTACAAACGGGAGAATGGCGCTCCGTTTAAGCCGACCAATTCGGAAATATAGAGAATCTGGATTAGGCGTTTACTGTCCACTTGTGAGAAATTTGAAACTGCGCACTAGGTCCGTCAAAAAATGTATTTGCTTGGGCTCTCCCAAACAATACAACAGGTTTTGCTTTTAAGGTGAACACGCAGGCCATTATTCCTCTTCTCTGGCAAAAACTGTTTTGGTCCATTGGCAGTCGGCCGGCCGGCGCAGCTGGGTGCTAACCCACCCTCCTACGAACTTTCTAGCAGGCTGGTTGCCTCTGCCGAACAAAAACTCCTGTGGCTGTCGTGTCTTGAATGCTTGTGTACGCCAACCTCCACTTTTTAATCTCGGTGCGCACTTGCGATTGATTCATTAGATCTGCATATCGAGTAAATGGAAATACGTAAAACTCACTCTACCCTATCGAGTTTGGGCTCGAATGAAGCGTCTTGATACGCAGAATTCGATGGTGAGTTTGGGATATGTAAGAAATGGTCAGGGGACGACGCCACCTCACACTAGTAGACCGAACTGAGTGTCGAACTGGGACTCGAGCCCGCCACCTTGCCTGTCGCTGGCAGAGCTCTTACCTGTGGAGGTGCCCAGGCACGGCACACGATCCGCCCTCACAGCTCTTTCCAAACTTCACAGAATTTCTCCTGCATACGCTGTCTGATAAAGAGTATCCGGACACCTATTAGTGAACGGTGTGTCCACCCTTCACATTTATGACTGCTCCAACTCAGCTGGTGACCCATTAATGAAGTCTCTAAATGTCTGAGGGGGAACAGCAGCCCATTATTCCTCAAGAGCCAAGCCAGAGAATGTAGTGACATTGGACGCTCGAGTCTGGAGCGATGTCGACGTTCTGACTCGTCTCAAAAGTATTACATTGGGACTCTGGACAGGCAAGTCTACTTCAGTGACCTTATTGTCCACAGTAACACGCATGATCGACAGATGACATGCTCATATGATCATCGTCTCCGAACTGTTCCTCTACTCTACGCGCTACACAATGCTGTAAGATGTGTTCCCCCTTCCGCATTTAACGTTTCTCGAACACAGTAAGGGGACCACACCATAACCCCGAAAAACACGTCCATACCGTAACACCACCTTCTCTGTACTTCCCTGTGGACCTTACACATGATGGCAGGAAACGTTCTTCAGCTATTCACCAAACCTAAACACTGTCCGGCGGGGTCGCTCTTTACACCACCTCAAGGTCCTCAAGCTCCTCTTCGCAGTGGACACAGGAATATCTGGCTTATGAGGGGCTGTTCGACCATTCTACCCCCACTCCTTTACCTTCATTCGCACAGTCGTTTTTCTGCCTGGACTGCTGGTAGCACTTCGGAGTTCACGACTGATTCCTTCCTCTGATTCCATTCAATTTTTTACAACCACTCTCCACAACGGTGGAATCTCTGTCCGTCAGGACATGAGGTCTACCTGATCCTGGTTTAGCTATCCTTCGCGTTTCCACTTCATAATCACATCACCAAATGTCATATTGGGCAGGCGATGTCCAATGACCAATACATGTCCGAAGTCACTGAGCTGGCAGACCCATTCTGCTGTCACTGCTTCTGTACTGACAACACAATATTCCCCGTCTTCTTTTGTACCGGTGGGTCAGTCTTTCGTGACATCCAGTGAGCAGTTCCCTATTATCTAAAGGTGTTCAGATACTTTTGATGAGATAGTGTTTGTCTTACTGGACTAGCACTTCTGAAAGAAAGGATGTTGTGGAGAAAGGCAAGCCTCGGGTTCAGCTGACAGTCCGACAAAGAGTTTAAATTTGCTAGAAAGTTTAAAAAAGCACACACTCTGCTACAGAATGAAAGATTCATTTTGTAAGTGAAGCATATTTTAACCATTTACAAATGCTGATAATCGTCTACTTAATGTACTTTGTCACTGCTGTAACCGATTATAGAATTACTTAAACCTTCAGTAACAAAGATTGCAACACTCGGGACGAAATATAGCTGCTCACCAGTAATATTAAACCTACGTTAAAATTAATGTCATTCTTTTTTTGCTATATATTTAATACTTAATTTTAATACGATCAGCTGCCTAGACTTACCGCGCACAGCTTAATACCTCAAGAAACTGTTCAGAGGTGCAGCTAATGACCTGCGTGTATGGGTACGTGACACCGCACTGGGTTTCCGCAATTAGTAGCGGGGCGCATAATATACGGGACATTAATGAGGCACGAAACATGAAGTGAAGGAGTAGTCTAGACTGACACAAATACGAGCAACTCCGGCAGAATCAGAAATAGGCAGTCTATGCTTATCTACAAACTGGAGGCAGTCTTCATTTTATCTGCCTCTATGGCGTTTTAAAACGCGAGTGTCGTGCAATACGCCTAGAAATAAAACTGCCTTCAGATAAAAATATTGGTTTAATTTAAATCACATTACATTTAGTGTCATATAGCAACATTGTCAGTTGTGATATTTTTTCTGCTTTTTTTGTTTTGTTATATATTATTCAGAACTGCCTTCAATAATTATATAAAGTACAATCACCCACAATGCGACAATCTTCCAAAGAAGAAGGACCACTAGCCTTCACCCATAAGTGAATGCTGGAATCAGAATTTATCTTACGTCTGCGACAAGACAAAGACAAACTCCTGTGCGGAAAAAGGTAGGAACCCTCACTAGGAATAATAATCTCAGAAACAGGTATAGTACGGTAAGCTAAGATTTCCCGAGTTTCAAAGGATTCCAAACCGGCTCTTCCTGCATTGTTACAAGCAACGAAAGCTACAGTTAGCCATCCGTTACCCAAACTAGAAGAAGAAACTTTCATTAAAGAAAAATTTAACTTCGCACCACAAAATAAAGTAGGTCCATGAATAAGAACAAATTGAGCAGTTTTACCAACTCCTCTTACTTCGTTCTTATATATATATATATATATATATAATGGCGGAAAATTAACAAAAAGTAATTTATGTAGATTAAGGAAATTTCGGGAATACATTTGTCTAGGCAATAGATTTAAATGATTAACGTTGGCAGATCACTGGTTAATGCAAGCACGACAAAAACTATTGTAAAAAAAAAAAAAAAAAAAAAGGTTCAAATGGCTCTGAGCACTATGAGACTTAACATCTGAGGTCATGAGTCCCCTAGAACTTACAACTACTTAAACGTAACTAACCTAAGGACATCACACACTTCCATGCCCGAGGCAGGAATCGAACCTGCGACCATAGCGGTCGCCCAGTTCCAGATTGAAGCGCCTACAACCGCTTGGCCACATCGGCCGACAGTTGTATTCCATTGAACCCCCTCCCCTTCGGAGAGTGTTCTCTGGGATGTGGAAACCAGTCACGAATTTACGATTAATTTAAGTGCAATACAGTGAAATGACTTTATCTTACTATGTTAATTCTGATTATAAATTAAGTGAAATATTGAAGTTGAGTATCTGTGAACATACTCTTTGCTGGAGTAGGAGTTAATTGGCCTTTATAGTCTTATATTGCAACGGGTTGGAGGCGCAGTGTCAGCCTCTGGGTGGTGTAAGCCCTCTTGGCACGTATCAGCATGGGTTTCACAGTAACTTGGATCGTCCTCGGTTCGGATGATGGCAATGGAGACATGGGAAGGCTGTAGCTGGCTGCAAAGAAACAGTCTGTAAAAAACCAGTCCTTCCTTACTCCACCTGATCTGGACAGTTGTTCGGGTGCCTGCCTTGTCTGCGCCGCAGTTTGAGGTCGTTAGTGATGTTTCCTCTCTGCGAAGTAGGCGATGCAGACGCCCCGACAGCAGCCTGCGACGAACGCACGCTGCCCCGGAGGCGGCACTGGTGGACACAGCGGTCACTGCCCCTGTTTGTCTCGGAGGTGACAGCCCACAGCAGACAGTGCAAGCTTCTCAAGCATCTCACATTGTAACCGCTCGTTTCCTAGTGGTGAGATGACAGGCGGTGTCAATCACAGTGTTTAATCATCTGTACTTACTCATACATTTAGAACATCTACATCTACATTTATATTCTGCAAACCACCTTGAGCTGAAACTTCCTGGCAGATTAAAACTGTGTGCCGGAACGAGACTTGAACTCGGGACCTTTACCTTTCGCGGGCAAGTGCTCTACCAACTGAGGTACCCAAGCACGACTCACGCCCCGTCCTCACAGCTTTACTTCTGCCAGTACCTCGTCTCCTACCTTACAAACTTTACAGTAGCTCTCCTGCGAACCTTGCAGAACTAGCACTCCCGAAAGAAAGGATATTGCGGAGACATTGTCCCGAGTTCGAGTCTCGGTCCGGTACACAGTTTTAATCTGCCAGGAAGTTTCATATTAGCGCATACTCCGCTGCAGATTGAAAATCTCATTCTGGAAACATCCACCAGGCTGTGGCTAAGCCATGTCTCCGCAATATCCTTTCTTTCGGGAGTGCTAGTTCTGCAAGCTTCGCAGGAGAGCTTCTGTAAAATTTGGAAGGTAGGAGACGAGGTACTGGCAGAAGTAAAGCTGTGAGGACTGGGCGTGAGTCGTGCTTGGGTACCTCAGTTGGTAGAGCACTTGCCCGCGAAAGGCAAAGGTCCCGAGTTCGAGTCTCGGTCCGGCACACAGTTTTAATCTGCCAGGAAGTTTCATATCAGCGCGCACTCCGCTGCAGAGTGAAAATCTCATTCTGGCACCTTGAGCTGCATGGGAAAGGGTACGTCCGATTGTACCATTTATTAGGGTTTCTTGATTGTTTGAATGCCTCTGGACGTGCAGCAGTTATTCCAATCTTATCCTCAATACCCCTAAGTGAACGTTACGTAGGGGGTTGTAGTTCATTCCTAGAGTCATCATTAAAGGCGGTACTTGAAACCTTGTTAACAGACTTTCTCGGGATAGTTTACGTTTGTCTTCAGTCTTTCAGTTCAGTTCCTTCAGTATCTCTGGAACACTCGCCCACGCAAACAAATATGTGACCATTCGTGCTGCCCTTTTCTGTATACGTTCTCTGTTAATCCTATCTGATATGGGTCCCACACACTTGAGCAATATTCCAGAACCCGTAGAACGTACGATTTGTAAAAAATCTCCTTTGTAGACTGATCCGCTCTTTCTCAGCATTCTACCAATAAACCGAAGTCTACCACCTGCTTTACTCACGACTGATCCAATGCGATCGTTCCATTTCATATCCCTGCAAAGTGTTACACGTTGGTATTTGTATGAGTTGGCCTATTCCAGTGACGACTCATTGATATTATAGTCGCAGGATACTATGTTCTTTCGTTTTGTGAAATGCAAAATTTTACATTTCTGAACATTTAGAGCAAGTTGCCAATAACTGTACCACGTTGAAATCTTATCAAGATCTGACTGAATATTTGTGCAGCTTCTCTCAGATAGTAATTCATTATAGATAACTTAATCATTTGCAGAAAGCCTGATTTTACTATTAATATAGTCTGCAAGGTCATTAATATACAACACGAACAGCAAGGGTCCCAACACACATCCCTGGGGCACACCCGAAGTTACTTCGACATCTGACAATGATTCTTCATCCAAGATAACATGCTATGTCCTCCGTACCAAAAAGTCCTCAATCTGGTCGCAAATATAACCTGATACCTCAAGTGATCGTACTTCTTACAATAAGCGTAGGTGCTGTACTGGATCAAATGCTTTTCGGAAATCAAGAAACATTGCATCTCCCTGGTTGCCTTGATCCAAATTTTTCAGTATATCATGTGAGGAAAGTGGGTTTCACATGATCAATGTTTTTGAAATCCATGTTGGTTGGCCTTCAGAAGGTCACTCTGTTCACGACACCTCATTATGTTTGAACTCAGAACATGTGCTAAGATTCTACAGCAAATCGATGTCAAGGATGTTGAACGGTACTTTTAAGTCCCATAGTGCTCAGAGCCATTTGAACGGTACTTTGGTGGAGCACTTCTGCTACCCTT